>NW_026992594.1:0-48183 GCF_028769735.1 Zonotrichia leucophrys gambelii
TTACGTTTGGGTACAGGCTGGTAGAAGGAGAGATCTGGCTTTGATTTCCAAGTGGAAGGTAAGGAGAAAGACAGGCAGCACAGGAAGCACAAGGCCCTGTCAGAGGACCTGTGGAAGGTAACTTTGTGCCCCAGCACTGTTAGGGGACATTCCCTGTCATTGGTGGAAGCAGCTGGAGACATAAATGCTGATTTATTTGGGGGCCACAGTCTTGGTAAATGCAGAGGTGGTTCAGTAACGTGACATGAGGGAGTTCCCTCAGAGCAACGGGGATGCCAGAAAGAAGTGAACAGCTCACCACAGCCTGGCCTGCTCGGCTGCTTTTCCTTCTGACCCTCCTGGGGAGGCTCTGGCATTTCCTCTTCCCTGATGGAAGTGCAGCTGCTGCCAAGGGAAACGTCCCCATACTCACTCAGTGTTCCCTTTGCTTGCCGGATGCCCCAGCTGCTGTCGCTGTCCAGGAGAGCTGCTCTGCACGGGAGGAGGAGCCCGAGGGAGAGGCTTTGAAGATGGGGCAGCTGGGATCCCTCTGCTTGGAGCTCTGTTAAAGATACACAGACTTGCATGTGAACAGGGATAATTATATGGACTTGTACATATGTAGCCTGCTATTTGTACAGGCCTATTTCTCTACATGTGGTATCAGATTTATGAATGTAGTGTGTATATATGCACGTATAGATACCTGCATACATACAGGTTTTCAGTCACATCTTTGTGTGTATATGTATCTAGTTCCTTATGTGTATTGTAATATCTGTGTTTAGATTTCCGTATGTATACGGTTGTGTAGGAATCTATTTCTATTCATGATGTAGTTTTCGGTATATGTCTTTTTAAATAGCTATATTGGTATTTGTTTTGGTATGTATGTGTTTTTAAATTTTTTTAGATGTGTATTGATGTATTTCTATATACATTATATTTACATATATATCCAGATATACTGCTGTAAATTTGTATTGATGCAGTTGTACAGATATTTAGATTGGTACTGCTGTTTGTCTATTTACAGATAGGTTTGTTTTATGTATCACTTTCTTGAATGTAATAGGTAACATTTATTCTGTATTCACATCTGTATATTGTAGTGGTTATTTATGTATTCAGTTCTATTTAAATGTTTCTGGAGTGGTATAGTGGTGGAATTCTATTTGTAGAGTACTTGGTATTACAGGCAAATACTGGTATTTTCGTATTTGTATATGGCTGTATGTTTGCCATAATATGCAATAAATTAAGTTGTTAATTTTCCCTTGATCTCTGTGTATAGTGAGTGTTTGTAGAGGTTTGCAATAAATTAGTTTTTGTTACCAGAAGTTGTTATTTGTATGTTTTTAAATAGTGTGGTGTAACAAATACAGAAATTACTTTTTTAAAATTTAACAAAGATTTGTATAGTTCTGTTTTGTCGGCGCTGGTGTAGCAATTTGTAGGAAATGCCATTTGTCAAGTGAGATGGATGTGTTGTAATTTGTGCTACCCAAAGCCATGGGCAGATGTAAATGCAGGAGGATTTTGGCCATGGAAATCTCCAGCCATGGCCAGCACATGCCCCACCTGCACTCAGGCTGGGCAAGGGAAGCGCAGATTTGGGCTGGCAGCAGAGCCCCACGTTGGCTCAGAACTCGCTGCAAAGGCCTGCTGGCTGACAAAAAGATCAGGGATACATTTTATATATTCTATTTATTACAGTACATATACTAAAATATATATCATGTAGTGTATTGTAGAAATCCTTAAAATCAGAGGAGTTTTGGAAAGCTGCTTCTCAGTGAAGAGGATTTCTAGGCTGGAGGAATATAAAAATAAAAAGAAGACCATGGACAGTGCCATTGCCAGAGGCCCAGGCTGTTAAAAGGAGGAATGGATCGTTCCCTTTGCTGTCTGTAGCTGATACCCCTGTCAGTAATAAGTAGCAACTGCAGGGGGAACGAGATGGGAAACCGTCTATCTAAACCAGAATGGGGCGTCTTTTACCAGCTTGAGGCAATTTTACAGGGTAAAGGACATTCAAACATCTCAAAATGTGAACTAAAAGACTTACTAATCTGGGTAAAAGTGAATACTCAAAATACAGACTTGAAGTCTGATTTTACCTTTGATTTCTGGGACCAGATGAAGTGGAAAATTCACAATCTAGTCTCTCTCAAAAAAGAAGGGTCTTTGGTCAAACTTATGCCTGTCTCCAGAGCTTTAATGGAGAGCTTTGATCGGAATGATTGTAACAGAGACTTTCTCAAACATCAGAACAGAACACCTGGCTCTGAGACTTTAATTCTGAGTGGTGCTGGACCTTCATCCTCCTCTGGGGAGAACTTGGATTTTGTTCAGGGTGTCCTGGCATGTCCGGGGTTTCTCCACGCAGTGTGGACAGCACCCCGAAGCCCGGAAAAGGGGAATCAGATCAGCTTCCAGCTTTGGTTGTGTTCTCTGCTTTATCCAGGATTCCCTGAGTCACTGACGCTGCAACCAGGCATCATCCCAACTCCTCCAGGAAATCATCCACCCCCAGAATTCCCAGAAAAGTGTTTGGGATTTTTCTTGCATTCCAAGAGTTTGGGGGGTCATGGGACATGTTCTAGGGAGGCTGGGAATCAAACGGGTCCAGGAGATTCATGTTTGGGGAAGCTTTGCAAAACAGGAGCTGCTGTTTCTGTGCTCTGCTGCTCTTCTGAAAAAGATGCGGCTGGATCTTATTCTGAAGCGCAGGTGGGGTCAGCCAAGGGGGGCCTGGATCCGCTCTGCCTGGCCAAGGGGCTGCAGGGTCGCTCCTGTCACTGTTTGCCCTTCCCAGGAAGTCACCCCTCGGATCGGGCTCAGGCTGGCAGTTTGCTTTGGAGCTCTGAGGACTCTTTCCATAGAGATTCCTCTACCAAAACTTTCCGGGATTTTCACCACTTTTGGCTCCCCAGCCTCCGGTTACAGCAGGTGGGGGGGCTTTGGATTTGGCTCTGCCTGCAGGGGAGAGGACAGAGGTGGCGGGGGGCAGGCAGGGCTTGAGCAGGGCAGGGATGGCTCTGCCCAGAGAGATGGATGGGATGGAGGTGGAAGAGCTCAGGAAAGCTGCTGTGGAGCCACAGACAGTTCATTCAGAAGCCTTGAAGCCTGTCTCATTGGCTGCTGGAATTGGGGTGGAAAGCACGCTGAGATTGCAGATCAGACCTGAGAGTTTTCCAGCTGAATCCCTGTGGGCAGGGATGCAGTGTGGAACCTGTCACAGTCCATTGGAAAGCATCACAAAGACAAAGTCGGGGTCTACAGCTGGAGAGCAGCCCAATTTGTATGAATCTAAAAAGATCCAATTTAGTGAATCCAGACGTGAGATAGCAGGCTCTGGCTTTCTTCCTGTCACCAAGAACTTGGAGCTCTCCTCCCCAGCGGTTCCTGGCAGGGCTCCCAGGAAAGTTGCTGCAGCAACACTACTGCCAAGTGACGCCGGCCGGGGGCTATTTACAGACTATGGACAAGACAGGGCTGCTTTGGAAGGTGCCTAGAGCTGTTTATTTGTCAGCATCAGTCTCATTACATGATTATGATAATGGGAAAATGCTTGCAGCTCACAATCCAGGCAGCAGGCCAAAAAACGTAAGGTTACAACTTACTTTATAAGCTTCTTGACCAATCACACAAAGCAAAAGCATATTGACAGTAGTTCTATCCAATCACCAGAAGCACACGTAGCTTTGGTTAAATTAATGCTTGCTTATTTTGAATACAGTACCTGTTTGTAAGACACAATGCAAAGAGCTCCATTTTTAAGCTTTAACCTTCCTAATATCTTCTTGGAGAAACTTTCTGCAATTTAGAGAGCTATTCAGACAAGCATTAATACACAGGCTTATTGTTCGATTTGCCCTTGTTTTTTCTACTGTTTAAATATCTTTTTCTGCTGACCTATCTCATGACTGTTGCTTTAGCACTGTTCACAAATCTGCTGTATCTCAGGCCTGCCTTTGGCAGCTTTCCCAAAACCCTCTAATTTTATGGATTCCCTCAATTCCCTCTCTCTCTTCACCCAAAAAGAAACCTTACCAATAGTGTAATTTATTACTCGCATTTTGTAGCCTTACTATAATATTTTTGTTTCTTATCTGCTTAAAGCATGTTTTTGTTGGCACTAAGCATTGCTGTATTACAACACAGCAATTTAATGCTGTGAAGGTCCAGTCCGTGGAAAGGGCATAAATTATGCCTGACAATAGTTACAAGACATTGTTCAAAAATCTCTTGTCAATTCTAGGGTCTTTACTCAAAACCTTCTTCAATCTCTATTCCTTCATCCACCACCTCTGTGACCTTTTGAGCACCTGTCTGTGAATCCATTTCCTACCTCTCTCTCTTGTGTGATAAAAACTTCTTGGACAGTTTTGATCATCATTCGTCACACACACTGAAGTGTTCAAGGTATTACTATTAATATCACTACCAAAACACCCAATACATGGAGACCTATCTTGCAAAGTTCCCTTTAGCCAAGGTGCAAAGCTCTATTCTTGGAACAAATCATCTAACCAGGACCCACTATCTTCTTTAATTTGGGCTCTCAAATCTTTCCGTTTTTGTATGCTTTTGAGGATGGATTCAGAGTGATCAGACCGGTTCATACAACACAATCCTTCAAATTCCTCACAACCATGTCCTTGTGCCAGTAAAAGAAAATCAATTGCTGCTCTGTTTGGAAGGGTAGCATGTCTAACACTATTAACATCGGTCAACATGTCACTGATTGCAGTGGATGTGGCATTAGTTTGTTTACTCAGCCAATATCCAAACCAATCTAATTGTTTCAATGGCATTGCTGAAGCCAGTTGGGGTGAAAACAAACCTGCTGAAACCCTTTTCGCAGCCTTCCAAGGCGTGAAATCACTTCTACAGTTCTCATCATAATGATGAGAACTTGGAGCTTTTTGGCAGGATTCATGGGATAGCTGATTGCTGTGAAAACACTTCCTGTTCTTATGGATCATATACAGGAGTGATGAAAAGGAAAAAAAAACCATGGTCTAAATCGACAGTAGACCTTCCATTGCAACTACCTAATTTTAGTCTAATATTATTAAAAATTTAGAAAAAATTTGAATTCAAATAAACACTTCCTTGCCTTACATGTAAGATATGGTCATAATGATGTAAATCCACAATACAAAATTCCTTTTCACCATGAGATCAAAGAACTTATAGGAAGAATGCAAAAAAAATTATTATAACTTTACCTGATCAGCCTCCAACTGTAACAGAGATGCTAACAGCTTGCAGTAAGCTCACCTCTCCAAAACATCTTGCTAATGTGCAAGTCAATGCTTTTGGAAAGCAGATTGCAGATTCTTAAGAAAAGTTAGGAAACCATTGGGAGATAATTTGGGAAAGGCTTTGGGAGAACATTTGGGACAAAAAATGGAAAAGCTTGAAAAGACCCTTGAAGCATAAAGAAACATTTTTTAAAAATCTGCTGGTACGGTACAGTTGGACTCTGATAAAAAGGCTTGTGGCTTTCCTTGTAGTAAAGCAGAACACATGAATATAGATTGTCCTACAACAACAATCAAACCTAAACCTCTTTTTATTTGCCCTCAATGTAGGAAAGGGAAGCATCTTGCCAAGTACTCTCATTCTCAATTTGACATCGATGGCAAAGCTTTGTCATTAAACTCAAAAGAGAGCTCGGATTATCACCGCGCCTCGACACAAGTAGTGACCTCCTTACAGTCAATCACCCAGTCAAATGGCATTGGTACCTCCGTCATTATCCCTCAGTCATCCATCCCTCAAATGGTCCCTGGTCAATATCCTCATGTACAAGGTTTGAATTGGCCTCCTCAAGAATTGATACACCTTTTTAATAATTTCTGTTATGAAAGTATTTCTACTGGAATTATCAGTTTTTTCAGTAAAGACAAGAGCTTTTGATTCTAGGCACAGCTAGCACCAAAATTTTCAGACTTTCAGTCCTTCCAGTGGTTGTTTCAATAAATTGACACAAACAGCTAATATATTTAACTCTTGCATTTAATGTTCCTATAGTGACTCCATGAAAAACACCTCTAGCTATTGCATTTCTTCTACCCATGAGTACAGCCAAGCAAAACAACATTCCAGAGAATTCAGTGCTGTCTGTGCCATTTGGAAGCTCACGTCCTGAGGTCTTTTGGGTGCAATTTTTGGACAGCAACCACGCAAAATTGACTTGCTGCCTGACTCACTGTGGTAAAACAATTTACATTACAGGCATGCTGGATACTGGTGCAGATGTCACTGTAATCTCTCACATGTTTTGTCCCAGCCATTCAGATTTAGTAGCTCCTGCAGGTTCCCTCACAGGGATTGGAGGTGCTACTGTATGTTTGCAAAGTGCATCCATGTTACATCCAATGTTACATCCACATTACAGGTCCTGAAGGAAAAACAGCAATAGTGCGCCCTTTTCTTGTTCAGAGGCTTCTCACCGTCTGGGGGAGAGACGTCCTGTCCCAATGGGGAGCAGAACTGGAGGTGAGCCTGTGATGGAAACCACATCAAAACCTGCCACTTGAAAGCTGAACTGGAAAACTGATCACCCTATATGGACTGATCAATGGCCTTTAACAGAGAAAAATTTAAATATCCATAAATCATTGGGAAAGGAGCAATTACAACAAGGTCACATCACTCCCACAAATAGTCCCTGGGATTCACCAGTATTCGTCATCCACAGGAAGACATTGGACTCCTGGAGGTTGTTTCATGACATGAAGATCAATGTAGTGAGTGAAGACATGCGACCTCTTCAACCTGGACTTCCTTTTTTATCAATGATCCCAAAATACTGGCCTCTCACTGTCATTGATTTAAAGGATTGTTTTTTCCACATCCCACTTCATCCCAATGATGCTCCAAGATTTTCCTTTTCAGTTCCAGTCATCAATCAAAGAGAACCCATGCAGAGATAGCACTGGAAAACATTGCCTCTAGAAATGAAGAATTCGCCTATAATTTGACAATATTTTGTCACACAAGTTTTGTCTCCAGTTCAACAGAAGGATCCACGATCCGTGATTTCCACTACAGGAATGATTTGCTCATCGCAGCTCCAATGAAGCCAGAGATGGAGCAAGCTTGGCCTAGTCTTGTTACTGAAATCCAAAATGCTGGACTTACCATTTCTAAACCCAAAATTCAAGAAGTTCCACCTTGGAACTATCTGGGATGGAAGAAGACTGAAAAAACAATTACACTGCAGAAGATACAGCTCCAGACCAGTGTCAACACCCTGCAAGATTTACAACAGCTTCTAGAAGAAATCAATTGGGTCAGACCTGTTTTGGGAATCACCAACGATGAATTGGGTCCACTTTTTAATTTGTGGAGAGGAAGCTGCGCCATCGACTCTCCTGAACTCTAATACCTGAAGCTTGTGCAGCTGTGACAAGGTCATGGAGGCTCTCCAAAGATAACAAGCTCATCACTGTATTCCAGCAAAGGCATTCTTTTCTGCAATTTTAGGAGGAAAGATGCAACTTTGTTCTGTCATTTTTCAATGAGACCCTTCTGAGAGAGATCCTTTGTTGATAATAGAATGGGGTTTTCTTCCCTCAGGGTTTGCAAAGACTATTTTTACAGTCTTAGAGAGGATAACACAACTTCTGATTAAGGCCAGAACAAGGTTGTTAAGTTTAGCAGGTGAAGAATTTGCAGTTCTCTATTTGCCACTGAAAAAAATTATCTTGATTGGGCAATGCAAAATTCTGCAAACTCTGATGATTTGAAACGAGAATTATTAAATTTTGCAGATATTGCTTCTGTTCATTACCCAGCTCACAAATTGTTGCAGGCAAAACTGAGTTTTAGAGAGAAACCTTTGTAAAGTAAAGAACCTTTAAACACAGTAACTCTCTTTACTGATGGGATCTGGCAGAAGTCACAAATCGGCCATTACTTGGTTGAACCAAACCAAGTTCCCAACTAAAACTTGGTGTACTGGTTTAGGGCAAATTTGTTAAAGAATCTGCAAAGGAGGGCCCCTCCAGAAAGCGAAACCCACACGGCCCCTCCCCCCAACCGGTTCGGGAAAAAAATTCCTCGGAGAGAGGTGGAAAGAACCTGTTTATTTGACTGGCCCCGCACCCCCCAGCACACAAAATGAACAATACCCAATGACACCGCTCTGAGAAAGATGGCAAAATCAGAAAGTCTCTTTCGGGGGTGGTTGCTCTGTTCTCAGTCCCTCCGGCGCTGGGCCAGCCGCTGCAGCCGAACCCTTGGTGTTCCCGGGTCCCAGTCCGGAGCAGGTTCGAGATGGTCACAGGAACAGGAGAGGAGAAACAGTCCAGGAAGCAATGTGGACTGTTTAGCTAGAACTAGCTAATAAGCAGAGGCAGAAAGCAGAGCAGAAGCAAGAGCAGAAAAAGAGAGCAAGCAAAAGCAGCGAGCAAAAGCAGCAAGCCCAAAGCTGGAAGTAAAAAAAAACTCTGTCTACTGCTTGTCTCGTGTCCTGATAAGAGAAACCCAAACAAAACTTCCACTCTTCAGTGCCGGTCTTAAAGGCACAGAACAGATGAATGGGGATATACAAGCATCATAACGTCACCCCAGGACATTCCACCCCTTATCCCCATATCATCAACATACTACAACACATCATGCATTATTCATACAAAATTTCCATCTGTTCCCCCAAAATTACAAGCAATACCCATCGTGCCTTCATCACATCCCCACACTGGACCACTGAATCCAGGCCCTATATTACAGAGCTGCAGGATTCCCCCTTTTCACTTTAGTCACTTAAAGCTCCATCTATCACTTGCTCAGACCTTCGACACTTACACATTTCCTTCTCCATCTTCCACTTGCCCAGACCTTCAACTCTTACACATTTCCTTCTATCTCATGTCTGTATGGTTTAATGTACAGACAATGGCAGTAACATCCAATGAACAGTGATATTGCACATCATTCTTACCCCACAATCAGATCTCCCTGAGGTACACATTGTGTTGTTCCATCTCTTTGCATTATCCACCACGTGCAACCTGGTCCCTGAGCAAAGACAACCCCACGAATGGGTTTGTCTGTACTCGAGGCAGAATTGATCCACACAGTCTTCCCTAACAAACCTCTGATATGTACCACTGGGACTTTGTCCCCTTCTATTACATTCAGGGACTCAGACTGGGCAGGACCTGCTCGGTTGGTGGAACCTCGGGTGTTAACTAACCAGGTGGCTTTTGCCAGATGCTGCTCCCAATTCTTGAAAGATCCCCCACCCAAAGCTTTCAACTGGGTTTTTAGTAGTCCATTGTACCTCTCCACTTTCCCTGCAGCTGGTGCATGGTAGGGAATATGGTACACCCACTCAATGCCATGTTCCCTAGCCCAGGTGTTGATAAGGCTGTTCTTGAAATGAGTCCCATTGTCTGACTCGATCCTCTCAGGGGTGCCATGTTGTCGGATCTCAAGATCTCAGTCCTGAGATGCTGAGCCACCGAGACCCTGGGGGGGCTCGGGACTCCTGGAATGTTGCCAGAAGTGTCTGGTAGCTGGACTTTAACCCTACACAGGAGACGACAAGGATGAGGGCTTCACAGGGTGATTGGTGAAGGGATTAGCTAATTAGAGGGTGAGAAACGGGGTTTAGGATTTATGTACAGGGGGGTTTAGAGGAGTAAGATGGAGGAATTGGGGTGTGTCCTGTCCTTCTTCTTCTTCCTCTTCTCCTCCATCTTCTTTGGCCACGGTGGCACTCCTGGATTGGTTATTACTGAGAGTACACCGAGTTATAAGAATAGATGGTATTGGGGAAAAATGATAAATATTGTATACGTAACAAAGGGTATAAAGATACGTGGCTGCCCGGGAGGGCAGACAGTGTGCCCATGGCTGACTGCTGAGCAGATCTCTGCTGGCTGAAAGAACATCTTTTAGATAAACAATTAATAAACATAAAACCAGAAAGAAGAACTGAAGCCTCTTCTCGTCCTTCGACACGCGGGCTGCCCCAAGGCCACCTCCGGGCCTTCCAGGCCCCTCAAACAGCCGAGATTAATCGGACACTTGGCGTTCCCTGGCTGGGCTCCACCACCACAACCTTTCGGGGGAAGATAAACCGGACACCATGTCTCCACAGAACTTGCTTTTCCAGGCCCAGGATGGTGTTCCGGGCTGTAGCATGAGACACAGGGTAGGTTTCCAACCATCCAGTGGTGGCCTCCACCATGGTCAGCACGTAGTGCTTGCCCTGGCGTGTCTGGGGCAGTGTGATGTAGTCAATCTGCCAGGCCTCCCCATACTTGTACTTGGACCACCGCCCACCGTACCAGAGGGGCTTCAGTCGCTTGGCCTGCTTGATGGCAGCACACGTCTCACAGTCATGGATAACCTGAGAAATACTGTCCATGGTTAGATCCACCCCTCGGTCTCGTGCCCACTTATAGGTGGCATCTCTGCCCTGGTGGCCTGAGGCATCATGGGCCCATCGAGCTAGGAATAACTCTCCCTTATGTTCCCAATCTAGGTCTATTTTGGACACCCCTATCTTTGCAGCTTGGTCTACCTGCTCATTGTTTTGGTGCTCCTCAGTGGCCCTACTCTTGGGTACATGGGCATCTACATGGCGGACTTTCACAGGTAGCCTCCCTACCCTGGTAGCAATGTTTTTCCACTCACCAGCAGCCCAAATTGGTTTCCCTCTACGCTGCCAGTTAGCCTTTTTCCACCTCTCCAGCCATCCCCACGGAGCATTGGCTACCATCCATGAATCAGTGTAGAGGTACAGCTTTGGCCACTTCTCTCTCTCAGCAATGTCTAAGGCCAGTTGAACAGCTTTGAGTTCAGCAAATTGGCTTGATCCACCTTCTCCTTCGGTAGCTTGTGCAACCTGTCGTGTGGGGCTCCATACAGCTGCTTTCCACTTCCGGTTCATCCCTACGATGCGACAGGAACCGTCAGTGAAAAGAGCGTAGCGTGTTTCCTCTGGGGGCAGTTGGTTATAGGGAGGAGCCTCTTCAGCACGTGTCACTGATTCTTGTTCCTCTTCATCTATGACACCAAAATTCTCACCTTCGGGCCAATTTGTAATGACCTCCAAAATCCCAGGGCGATTCAGTTTACCTATACGGGCGCGCTGAGTGATGAGAGCAATCCACTTGCTCCATGTAGCACTGGTGGCATGGTGAGTGGAAGGAACCTTGCCTTTGAACATCCACCCCAGCACCGGTAGTCGGGGTGCCAGGAGGAGTTGTGCTTCAGTGCCTATTACCTCCGAAGCAGCCTGGACTCCTTCATAGGCAGCCAGGATTTCTTTCTCTGTTGGAGTATAGTTGGCTTCAGCCCCTCTGTAGCTTCGACTCCAAAATCCCAGTGGTCGACCCCGAGTCTCCTCAGGCACCTTCTGCCAAAGGCTCCAGGACAAGCCATGGTTCCCGGCTGCAGAGTAGAGCACATTCTTCACCTCTGGTCCTGTCCTGACTGGGCCAAGGGCTACTGCATGAGCAATCTCCTGCTTGATCTGGACAAAGGCCTGTTGCTGCTCAGGGCCCCACTGGAAATTGTTCTTCTTGCGGGTGACCAGGTAGAGAGGGCTCACGATCTGACTGTACTCAGGAATATGCATCCTCCAAAAACCTATTGCACCCAAGAAAGCTTGTGTCTCTTTCTTACTGGTGGGTGGAGACATTGCTGTGATCTTGTTGATGACATCTGTAGGAATCTGACGCCGTCCATCTTGCCACTTCACTCCCAGGAATTGAATCTCACGAGCTGGTCCCTTTACTTTGCTCTTTTTAATGGCGAAACCAGCTCCCAGGAGGATCTGGATAATTTCCTTCCCTTTCTCGAACACTTCCGCAGCTGTGTTCCCCCACACAATGATGTCATCAATATACTGCAGATGTTCTGGAGCCTCACCCTTTTCCAGTGCAGTCTGGATCAGTCCATGGCAGATGGTGGGGCTGTGCTTCCACCCCTGGGGCAATCGGTTCCAGGTGTACTGCACTCCCCTCCATGTGAAGGCAAACTGAGGCCTGCATTCTGCTGCCAGAGGAATGGAGAAAAATGCATTGGCTATGTCTATAGTGGCGTACCACCTTGCTGCCTTGGACTCAAGCTCATACTGGAGCTCTAATATGTCTGGCACGGCAGCACTCAGTGGTGGAGTCACTTCATTCAATGCACGATAGTCCACAGTCAATCTCCATTCTCCTTCAGATTTTCGCACAGGCCAAATGGGGCTGTTGAAGGGTGAGTGGGTCTTGCTGACCACCCCTTGGCTCTCCAGCTCTCGGATCATCTTATGGATGGGGATCACAGCATCTCGAGTGGTTCTATACTGCCGTCGATGCACTATGGAAGTGGCAATTGGCACTCGTTGCTCTTCTCCCATCAGGCATCCTACTGCAGATGGATTCTCAGACAACCCAGGCAAGGTGTCCAATTGCTGGATGCCCTCTGTCTCTACAGCAGCTATTCCAAATGCCCATCTGAGTCCTTTTGGGTCTTTGAAGTACCCACTTCGAAGGTAGTCTATGCCCAAAATACATGGGGCCTCTGGGCCAGTCACAATAGGATGCTTCTTCCACTCATTTCCCTTTAGGCTCACATCAGCTTCCACCAAAGTGAAATCCTGGGATCCCCCTGTCACACCAGCGATAGAAACAGACTCTGTCCCCACATGTCTTGATGGGATTAACGTGCACTGCGCACCAGTATCGACCAAGGCTTTATACTCTTGTGGTTCCGATGTGCCAGGCCAACGAATCCACACAGACCAGAAGACACGATTTTCCCTGGCCTCTACCTGGCTAGAGGCAGGGCCCCTCTAAGCCTGGTTATCATTATTTCCCTGGGTGTATGTTTTGGATGTTCCTTCGAGGGGATCAGACATGTCATCATCATCATACCTGGCCGTTCGGCTACGGGCAACTGGAGCTGCTTTCCTCCTGGTGGCTTCCTTCAGTTCACGCACCCGTCGTGCTAAAACAGCGGTAGGTTTCCTATCCCACCTTCTCATGTTTTCCCCACCATCACGCAGGTAAAACCACAGCTCAGCTCGTGGGGTGTATCTTCTCTCACCATCTTGGAAACGTCTGCCTTGGATGCCGGAACCTCGGATCTGTACTGCTGAAATTTGGAGAAGGTCTTCTTTAATCTCCTCTCTAAGCTTCTTATGGTTCTCCTCTATCTTATCCTCTAAGTTCTGCAGACGTGTTTCTACCGCTGCGATTCTGGCATGTGTTGGGCCATGTACAGCATCTGCATATGCTCGGAGCTTCCTTGCCATGTCAAGCACAGTCTCACCCCTCTCATCCCTCTTCATGATGGCTAAGGCAGAAGCATATTCTTGTGGCCCGAGTCGTACGAGTTTTCGCCACATCACAGACGTGCATGGTACTAAATCTGGGTTCCTAGTTATTACATCATCTGAGAAGATAATCTCAGCCACGGCCATTTCTCTCAGGCGTTGGATCCCTTGCTCTATTGTCTTCCACTGAGTCTGCTGCATATAGAGATCGTCTGCACACAGGTATCTTTCTGCCACACTTCTTAGGACCCGTTCCCAGAGGCTGTGAGAGTTAGCCCCCCTCATCATTCCTTGGTCTATGACAGTATCCTGTGACAGGGATCCCAAATGCCTGGCTTCAGTGCCATCCAAAACGGTAGCCTCGCCGGCAGCATCCCAGAGACGGACCAGCCAACTAATTATGGATTCATCAGACCTTCGAGTGTAATCCTTCCGTAGGCCACGAAGGTCCTTCAGGGAGAAGGACTCAGTATTAGCATCTGATCTTGCACCTGCTGCTTTGACTCCTGACTTTACGTCAGGAGGCACTGAGGTTCCTTCTCCTGCATCATCATCATCATCATCATCGTCCACTGGTCGATTGGTCTTAGCTGTGCATTTCCCACTTCTAGTGCTGGTAGCAACAGCCATGGGTTTAGCTGCTGGCTTCGAGCCTGGAGTGTTAGCTACAGCCTGAGTCACCGGGACAGTTGCTGATTTATCTCCCTGCCCCCCTGCCTCTGTCTGCTGCCCTAGAGTATCTAGCAGTGTGCGATAAGCATATGCCAGGGCCCAGCTCACTGCAATGACCTTGCTCTCCTTAGGCTCATCCTGGTACTTCTCTTTCAGGTATTTCCCCACCTCAGCTGGGTTCTGAATTTTTTCATGGGGAAAATCCCACACTATAGGGTCAGAGAATTCCTTCAGGATTTGGCCCATATCCTCCCATTTCCCACACCACTTAGGATTTTCCACACCAGGGTTTACTCCTGAGTCAGGGGTCTCATCAGCCCGTCTAGAAATCTCAGCCCTCATTCTAGAGAAGCAGCAGGCTGTATAGAGGAAGGTTACCAGATTGAATACCAGGAAGATGGTTTCTTTAACATTAGGGGAAACTGAACATCCTTCACTAGTGATGCAACTGATTCATAGGAGAAGGAGGAAAGCAGAGGCTGAAAAACCTCATTCCCTCCTGCTCCTCCTGCGACAAACTGGATGCATAACCATAGCCATGAACCATTCATACCTGGAGCAGACCCCAGCATGTTTATAAACTTCTTGCACATTATTGCCACCAAACCCAGCAGGATAGCTATTCTGGTCACAGCCCCTCTGATGTAAAAACTACCTATTAGGGGCAATACTAAAGCTATTTCTGGATAGGAAAATAAGCCTAGGGACCAGAGAGGTATTAAAATCTCAAAAAACCCTAGGGACCAGAAATGCATGCAAACCTTCACCCCAACAGACATTATGAATCCAAAAAGCATGGCTATTAGCTGATTTAAACGAACACAGAGTAATAGCAGCCAAAATGCAGTCAAAACAGGGTTTTTCCACTCTCTCTCTCACCTCACGTTTGGGCGCCAAAGATTTGTACTGGTTTAGGGCAAATTTGTTAAAGAATCTGCAAAGGAGGGCCCCTCCAGAAAGCGAAACCCACACGGCCCCTCCCCCCAACCGGTTCGGGAAAAAAATTCCTCGGAGAGAGGTGGAAAGAACCTGTTTATTTGACTGGCCCCGCACCCCCCAGCACACAAAATGAACAATACCCAATGACACCGCTCTGAGAAAGATGGCAAAATCAGAAAGTCTCTTTCGGGGGTGGTTGCTCTGTTCTCAGTCCCTCCGGCGCTGGGCCAGCCGCTGCAGCCGAACCCTTGGTGTTCCCGGGTCCCAGTCCGGAGCAGGTTCGAGATGGTCACAGGAACAGGAGAGGAGAAACAGTCCAGGAAGCAATGTGGACTGTTTAGCTAGAACTAGCTAATAAGCAGAGGCAGAAAGCAGAGCAGAAGCAAGAGCAGAAAAAGAGAGCAAGCAAAAGCAGCAAGCAAAAGCAGCGAGCAAAAGCAGCAAGCCCAAAGCTGGAAGTAAAAAAAAACTCTGTCTACTGCTTGTCTCGTGTCCTGATAAGAGAAACCCAAACAAAACTTCCACTCTTCAGTGCCGGTCTTAAAGGCACAGAACAGAATATACAAGCATCATAACGTCACCCCAGGACACTTGGAAATCAGGTATTCAAATAGTAGAGGGATCTCCTCAGATGGTTGAGCTTGCTGCTGTGGTTCAGGCTTCTCAGTTCTTCCCACAACCTTTTAATTTATTCACACATTCTGCATTTGTGGCTAATGGGGTTAAAAGACTAGAAGGATCAGTTCTAAAGAATCCTAGTAATGACACTTGATATCATTGGCTTTCATGGCTTTTTACAACTTTACAATCATGAACTAATCCACAGTTTGTTTCTCACATCAGGGCTCATTCTTCGCTTCCTGGATTTTTTGTAGAAGGAAACGCCAGAGCAGACAAAGTGACAGCGGTTATTTCAAACACTTTGCCAAACATTTTGGAACAACCAAAACTGAGTCATGCCTTCTTCCACCAAAACACACAAGCACTTGTGCGAATGTTTCAAATTTCCAAAAGTCAAGCTAAAGCTATCATTAGTACTTGCCCTGACTGTCAGCTTGTGCAGCCTCCTGTTTCTAGAAAGAGTTGTTCAACCCACGGGGTTTGCAAAGCCTGCAGTTATGGCAAATGGATATCACTAAATAGCCTTCCTTTGGTAAATTTACCAATACTCATGTTTCAGTGGACACGTTCTCTGGTGCAGTTTTTGCATCTCTTCACACAGGGAAAGCAATCATTCATGCCTGTCAGCAATTTTAGCAGAGCTTTTGCTTCACTGGGTGTGCCCCAAGAAGAAAAAACTGACAATGATCCCACATATATATCTCAAAAATTGGCCACATTTTTAAAGATTGGGGTGTTCGTCCTATCCTTGGTATTCCACATTCTCCCCCAAGCCAAGCAGTTGCTGAGAGGACACATCAGACATTAAAACGCATTCTTGATCAAGAGAGGGAGGAGTCGAAGTCACACCACAGATGAGGTTAAACAAAGCTTTGCATGGTTTTAATTTCTTAAACAATTCTGTTGCAGAACCTGATCCACCAATTTCTAGGCATTTTCACAAAAACACACAGGCAAAACTGAAAGAAAATCCCCCTGTTTTAATTAGAAACCGTGGGACAGGACCAATTGAAGGTCCTTTCTGATTAATCCCTTGGCACAAAGGGTATGCTTCTGTCTCTACAGGTGCAGGAATTAAGTGGGTCCCAGCAAAAAACGTCAAACCATATCACACCCCAGGACAGTTGACGAGTTCAAGACCGTAGAAGCAAGTACGCAGACGTGAGCCAAACAGAGGGATCATGGGTCACACCTGACGTTCCTTGTGCATCGGTGGAACCTGCAAACCCTGATTTTATGTGGTTTATAAATGTGTCACTTGTTGGTTTCATAGAGCTCTATTGGAGAAAGCGTAGGTTTTGTTTGGTTAATTTTTATTAAAGGTTAAGTAATATTTTTGAATTGAGAAGGATATGGGAGGAGCTTTAGCCAACAATTAGCTCACAAAAAGGATGCTGCAAAATCAAATGTTACTGCGGTGCTAGTTTTGATTGCTTCTTATAGTGCGGAGTTTTAGTCTATTTGTAGTGTAGATTTGTCTGTGGAACAACCAAAACCAAATGTCTGGGTGACCTTAGCCAAGGCAGCAGGTTCGGATATCATGTGTTTGTCTAATTCGGAACAGAAAAGCCTTTCTCAACCTGACTAGTCGGTGTGCCAGTAGAAAATTTGCCCTTGGTCAAAAAGCAATTCAATAGCAAGCCTGGTGAAGTTGACAGTGGGAGGAGCCCTGTATAGGCTTCTAACATTTGGGAAAAAGAACTTCCCAAAGCAGTACCTGAACCCCAAGAATCAGAAATCCTTGGTCCTTTAACAATGGATTTTTGCCTTACATTTACACATAATAATTAGTGAGAAAGTGATCCTCCAAAGTACAATGTTACTTCAGAAAGTGATCCTCCAAAGTACAATGTTACTCCCCATTATAGTGCATACAGAAATTCAAGGTTTTTGTGTAATTATTAAGAATGTTGGGATGTGCTTTCTAAGGCTGACCAATATCCACGACAATTACCAAAAGGATGTTGGTTCACCTGTGTAGATAGGCCCTGGCAGGGCATCCCATCGTGCCCTGAAGGTGGCCCATGTAGCAGTGGGTGCTCACTGTAATTGCGCCTACTGCCAAAGTGGTCATTAAGAAGAAGCAAAGGGGAACAAGATCTGGTCGTCATTATCGTGAAAGCTGTAGAAGTGATTTCACGCCTTAGAAGGCTGCAAAAAGGGTTTCAGCAGGTTTGTTTTCACCCCAACTGGCTTCAGCAATGCCATTGAAACAATTAGACCAGGTTGGATATTGGCTGAGTAAACAAACTAATGCCATATCCACTGCAATCAGTGACATGTTGACCAATGTTAATAGTGTTAGACATGCTTCCCTTCCAAATAGAGCAGCAATTGATTTTCTTTTACTGGCACAAGGACATGGTTGTGAGGAATTTGAAGGATTGTGTTGTATGAACCTGTCTGATCACTCTGAATCCATCCTCAAAAGCATACAAAAACGGAAAGATTTGAGAGCCCAAATTAAAGAAGATAGTGGGTCCTGGTTAGATGATTTGTTCCAAGAATAGAGCTTTGCACCTTGGCTAAAGGGAACTTTGCAAGATAGGTCTCCATGTATTGGGTGTTTTGGTAGTGATATTAATAGTAGTACCTTGAACACTTCAGTGTGTGTGACGAGAGATGAACAAAACTGTCCAAGAAGTTTTTATCACACAAGAGAGAGAGGTAGGAAGTAGATTCACAGAAAGTGCTCAAAATCTCACAGAGATGGTGGATGAAGGAAGAGAAAGGGAGGAAGGTTTTGAGTTAAGACCCTGGAATCGACAAGAGATTTTTGAACAATGACTTGTAACTATTGTCAGGCATAATTTATGCCCTTTCCACGGACTGGACCTTCACAGCATTAAATTGCTGTGTTGTAATACAGCAATGCTTAGTGCCAACAAAAACATGTTTTAAGCAGATAAGAAACAAAAATATTATAGTAAGGCTACAAAACGCAAGTAATAAACGACACGATTGTGAAAATTTTTTTAAGTGAACAGAGAGGGGGAATTTTAGGGAATCCTTAAAATTAGAGGGTTTTAGAAAAGCTGCAGAAGGCAGGCCTCAGATACATCAGATTTGTGAACAGTGCTAAAGCAACAGTCATGAGATAGGTCAGCAGAAAAATTATTTAAACTGTAGAAAAGGCAAGGGCAAATCGAACAATAAGCCTGTGTATTAATGCTTGTCTGAATAGCTCTCTAAATTGCAGAAAGTTTCTCCAAGAAGATATTAGGAAGGTTAAAGCTTAAAAATGGAGCTCTTTGCATTGTGTCTTACAAACAGGTACTGTATTCAAAATAAGCAAGCATTGTTTTAACCAAAGCTATGTGTGCTTCTGGTGATTGGATAGAACTACTGTCAATATGCTTTTGCTTTGTGTGATTGGTCAAGAAGCTTATAAAGTAAGTTGTAACATTAAGTTTTCAGGCCTGCTGCCTGGATTGTGAGCTGCTAGCATCTTCCCATTATCATAATAATGTAATGAGACTAATACTGAAAAAATAAGTACCTCAAGGCACATTCCCAGCAGCCCCATCCTGTTTGCATCTGTAAATAAACCCCCGACTGGCGTAATTTCTGACTTGGCCTGAGGCAGGGGCTGCCATTCCTCACTTGTGGGGAGACCAGAGCTGCCAGAACCACACTGAGCCTGCAGGCACTGCCTGACAGCGCTGCAGCCACTGGGACGGTCGCGCCCCTGAGGCTCAGCCACTCCCTCCTGCTGCTGCTGCTTTTAGGCACACGCAAAGCTCACTGTTAGGCCACGACGGTCTCTGCTTTTGCCCTCTTCCTGTCCCTGTGTAGGGATGGAGCATTGCTGTGCTTTCAGGAAGCTCTCTAGGAAAAACTTCAGCATTGCAAGCTCCTCTGCGCCCTCCATAGATGCATTCTGTGGAATCCCTGACAGCTGCCTTCAGAGCATCCTCAAGCTGGCTCTTCAAAAACCAAGCATGCTCAGCATGACTTTGAACTCCATGGTGCTGTGCAACTGAAGCAGCAGGAGAGGGACCTTTGCAGCCTGAGCAGCCCTTGTTGCTCTCTGCCCGTGCACATAGCACAGCGTGGAAGAGAACGGCAGCAGGGCCCTGCATGTCCCCAGGCTCAGCATTTGTGCCACTTCAGCACAGGTGTGTAAAAAGTGACAAAGCCAAACTGTTTGTTAAGGGAAAGCAAAGCAAAGGGGTGAACTGGGAGGCAAAAAAGGGGATGGGCAGGGCCTGGGGGTTGGAGAGAGGGAGGGAGGGAGGGAGCTGCCAACAGGGAGGGAGATGACAGGAGCTCCAGGAGCTTCCCACAGCTGTGACCAACAAGAGCTGTGCCTGGAGTTCCAGTTGGAACCCTGTGCTCTGCAGGTGGTCTCATCTTCATTGGGAACTGGGGGTTGCCGAAGGACACGGGTTCTTCTGGTCCTGCAGACCAAGTTTGGCAGCTCTTGTCTCGAAGTTCAGCTGGATAAATTGGGTGATGAAGGAGGGGCACTTGTACTCTCTCAGGGCTTGAAGGGCTAGAGAAAAGAAGCACAGAGCCACGGTTAGAGGCCGGATTGCAGGAATCCAGGGAAACACTCCTGCCAGGGCCATTCCAGCCATCTCCTGCTATGGCCAGAAGGGAGGCGGAGACAAGGGCTTGGGCCAAAAGGTGCTGGCCTCGGCTCCCTCACATGTGCCTGAAAGCTCTCCGGGCTCTGCCCCCACTGCCCCTTGTCTGCACAGGGAGCAGTGCCCTCGGCAGCCTGGGCAGGGATTGTAGCTCCAGAGCCGGGAATTGCAGCTGCCCCCGGTGGCCCCCGCTGGCACCCGTGCGGCTGCCCCCACTCACCCTGACTGAGGACCTGGAGCTCTTCCTTCTGCCCCATCATGAGCACTCCGGTGACCCCTGGCAAGACAGAGCCCGTGGCAGCGCCAGGCGGCACAGCTGCCCGACACGGGCAATGCCAGCCCTGTGGCCGCACGCCCTCCTGCCCCAGCAGGGCTCCTGCCGGGTCCCTGCCGCACGCCACCGCCCGAGGGCACGGCTGCGGGAAGGCGGTGGCAGCGCCGAGGGCAGGCGGGGCTGCGGCTCCCGCTGCTGGGGAGCAGCCGGGCTGGGGGCAGGGAGGGGCGCCGGGCTCGGGGCTCAGCAATGAACCTGATGGCCACCTCTCGCAGGGGCCTCTGTGGGCTCTGTAGATGCGGCAGGGGCCAGCGCAGGTGCTCGGCCGCTCGGCTCTCGTCCTCCAGCAGCTGCGGGGAGCACCGACAAAGAAGGCTTGGCCCGGGCTCTGCCCCTCGGCCGGGCGCTCCCTTCGCCCAGCCGCGGACGAACCGGCCCGCACGGGCCAGGGCAGGGAGCGGCGTTTGGGGCGCAGGCTGGCGGGCCCGGCTGCGGCGCTGGGCAGGGGCACAGCTGCCAGCCCCAGCACGGGGGGCAGGGGGCTTCTCCAGCCTTCGGCTGGGCCTCCTGGGCTGTCCTTACCAGGCGCTCGGCGAACTTCATCCGCTGCTGCTTCGTCAGCAGCTCCTCCAGGTCCCTCTTCCTCTGGAAGTGGGCTGCACAAAGCAGGGCTTGGAAAGAGGCCTGGAGAACAGCAGAGAGCCGCAGGTGGCACTGTTATGAAGAAAAATTCGGTTAATATTTTTTTTGTGAGAAAGACTTACAGGGACGCAGCCAGATCTGTCTCTGCCAGGGTTCTTAGTGCTTTGTTATTGTAGTACCGGGTCATTGAGGCTTATCTCCTCTTTTGTATTAGTAAAAGGCCTGGCTGGGTGCGGTGGATGGCCCTTCCCTGAGGCTGTGCTCTCTTCCAGCATAGGGAAGACACCTGAGAGGGTGGGGGGGGTTATGCAAAGTGACTCCAAAGTCCAGAATGCTTTGTGGGACCATGACTCGAAATGCAACGAGAAAACCCCAAAAACAACGAGCCAAATAAGAATTGAGAGACTAAAGTGATGTCTGGACATGAGGAGCCAAGTGCTGAGCCTGCTGAGATGCGGAGTCCCTCTTGCCCTGAGCAGAGAGTCGTCCCAACGCCGGGACCAAGGGGGCCGCCGAGGCTGAGAGTAACACCTGACGGGGACATCACGCCCTAAAGGCTCCCACGAGGACTGGATCCCCGGCTCTGCCCCTAGCGGACAGAGCTGCGCATATCCTCCTCCTCTGAGTCGCCCTGGGAGACGCGACGCGGACTGCAGCCCTGCCAAGCCACCCAATCCTGAGCTGATCACTTTTAATAAAGGCATTAAAAAGGAGAAGAAGTCTCCTGGCCCTGTTTATTTCAGCTGGGGGCGCTTGTCCGGAATAGCAATGCCGCAAGAAGATTCAAGACTGGCCATCTTGGACTTCAGGACAGCTGGCTACCAGGACCAGAGGGATCGGCTCAGGAGCAGCGATGCAGAGGAGCACCGGAGCACCAGATTGGTGAGAAAGCCGGTGGCGGGAGCAGGAGACGTGCGCATGTGCGTGTGAATGAGACGGAGGCCGGCAGCCGGACCTTTGAAGTGAGAGGGAATCCTCAGTACCGCGGTTCCGTGCTTTCACGAGAAAGCCGGCTGCGAACAGGGGGCGGAGCTTGGAATTAGCGTGAGTGAGTCATCTCCCAAGGGGGAATAAAGGGCCCCCCCCCTCCGGGCGTGCGGAGGGAATGTTTGTATGAGTGGCACGCACCCAAAATAGGCCCTGACAGAGGGAAGTCAGGCAGATTTGTCAGTCCCGAGAAGGATTCGGGTAGCATTTGTAAGTCTCGAGAAGGATTCGTGTAAGATTTTGTCAGTCCCGAGAAGGATTCAGGTAGCTCACAAGCCCTGCCGGCAAAAGTAAGTCCTGGCACAGGAGCCAGGCACAAACCCCAGCGAAGGAGGCTGTGGTTTGCTTTTAAGTCCTGATACGGTGAAGCCTAAAAATTGGCGGGTTAGGCAAACTAAAAATCAGGCAGTTGTTTTTCCTGACTGAGGGAGTCAGGCACGACCCGGATTCTTAGGCCGAGGCTTCGTGTGTTCAAGTCCCAATAGATGTAAGACCTGACGTGGGGAAAGTTGGGCAATCAAGAGATCGGGCAGTTGTTTCAGTATAAAGTCCTGAGCATCAGGCAGAAATTTGAAGTTTCAGTGGAGGAGGCTGAACCTCCTCAAAGAAGGTTCTTTTTGAAATTACCGGTCAGTAAAGGCACCTTTGGGATTTTTTACTGTTCACACCTGTAAAATGGGAGGGTGTAATAGTAAAAAGACTGGTAAGAGGCTGAGGGACATACCTCCCAATAGTCCCTTAGGAGAACTGTTAGTAAAATGGGATTCTATAGAGGCCACAGAGGGATTAGATAAAGTGAAAATGATCCATTATTGTATGGAAGTGTGGCCAGAATTAGAGTTACAAGGAGGATGGCCTTGGTTTGGGACAAAGGATAAGTGGATGTGCCAACAATTAAATAATTATCTGACAGCTCGAGGAGATACTGATCCTGAGCAATTATTGTATGTAGCTTGCTGGTTAAAGAGCGCTGTTAGAGATGAAGGGGTGCGAATTTGTAAGGTACAGAGGAAGAAAGAGGGGAATGAAGGAGGGGATGATAAGACTAGTAAAAGATGGGATCCCCTGGATTATCTGCCTCCTTCTGCCCCTCCACCTTATAATCCTCTTCTTCAAGCACCTCAAATGGCCCATCCGGTTCTTCCCCCGGCTGCCATCTCATTGCCACCTGCTCAAATTCCTCCTTCTACCTCTTCAGCTCCCGCTATGATAAACCCAGTATCCCCTCCAGTTCCTTCTGCACCACCACAAGCACCTACTCCACCTGCTGCATTCTCCACCCCTTCTCCAGCTCCACTTAATATTCACTCAGGCTCTTCTCCCCCTCCTATTGCTGTCCCTTTAGCTCCTCCTAATTGGGACACAAATGTCTCCTCGCCCGATAAACAGCTATCAGCAAATACACCTGCTGATGGGCAGAAAGTTCAGGGTAACCCAGATATCCCTCAAAGTAGTTTGGCATCTGAAGATGGGCCATACTGTAGCACCAGATTTAAGACCTCCAAGGCAGAGAGACTCTTTCCCCTCAGAGAGGTTCCTATGGGAGGAGTAGCAGGAGGTGTTGGCTTTGTGAATGCTCCCCTAACTGCTTCTGAGGTGAGAGGATTCAAGAAAGAGTTGGGGCATTTAGTTGAGGACCCAGTGGGCATAGCCAACCAAGTGGATCAATTTCTAGGTCCAAATATCTACACCTGGGGGGAGATGAATTCCATCCTGAGTATATTATTTTCTCCAGAAGAGGTCCAGATGATTAGGGTGGCTGGCATAAGATTTTGGGAGAAAGATAACTATCCAGGACCCCAGGTGCCATCAGGCGAACAGAAATTGCCACTAACGGATCCCAGCAGGAACCCTAACCAGGAGGAGGGGAGGAAGGCCATGATGGAATATAGATCTTTGATAATACAGGGGATCAAAGAGTCAGTTCCCAAAGGAACTAACACCCAATTGGCATTTGAGGGTACACAGGAGAAAGATGAAGCTCCTGCTGCCTGGCTTAACCGCCTAAAGCGGAACTTCCAGTTGTACTCTAGAATAGACCCAGACACCCCAGAAGGTCAAATGCTACTAAAAGTCCAATTTGTTACCAAATCTTGGCCTGATATAAGGAAGAAACTGGAAAAGATGGAAGATTGGCAAGAGAAGGACATAAATGAGTTATTAAGAGAGGCATTGAAGGTGTATTTAAGGAGGGAGGAAGAAAAAGCAAAGGCCAAGGCTAAGATCATGGTTGCTGTAGCTAGGGAAAGTGCAGGGTGGGCGGGTCCACCACCAGGAGGAGGCAAGGATAGGCCTCTTGTACTGTCAAGTGCAAAAGGGATAGAGACACCTCAAGTCCCTTTGAGAGAACGACATTGTTATTACTGTGGAGAGCCAGGACACATCAGGAGATTTTGTAGAAAGCTCAGTCTCGATGTGGCAATAGCCAGGGAACAAGATAATTTAGAAAAGATCCTTAGAAGTGACAAGTAGAGGGTCAGGGGCTTTATACTTTAGGGTTCCCGATGCAACATCTAGAAGAGCCCTTGGTAAACTTTGAAGTGGGACCCCTAAATAAGGAATTTGAATTTTTGGTTGATACAGGAGCAGATAAGTCCTGTCTCAACAAAGTAACATCTGAAGTTAGACAAAAATCCAGCTAGGTAGAAAGGATATCCAATAACACCAAAACTGGCCAGTAAGACTTAACTTATAATAAGTGGTGTGAAAGTAAAAGGTACCTTATTGTTGTCTTGTTGTGTGTGTGAGTCACAAGCAAAGTCAGCCTCAACTTCCCGGGCAGGTGGGAAGAGGGCAGTGGAAGTGTGTGTGTGACCTGCAAACCAGGCTTGTGGCCCCCGGGTGGGTGGGGGCTGTGACCAAAGTGTGTGTGTGTGACCTGCAAACCAGACTAGAGCTCCCCAGCTCTAGTGAGGGGGCCGTAGCTGTAAGAGCGTGAGTGACACGCAGGCAGCCTCACAGATGAATGTGCACCAGAGGCAACCAGAGTCAGGGTCCTTCCAAGAGGCCCAGAGATACTGAGACCTTTGGGCCAACCCCAAGGTGAGGGGGGGGCTGTAGGGACCCATGATTTTCTAGCATTAAGTTTGTGTCTTAAAGGGGTGAAGGAATGTGTGAAAGAAAATGAGAAATGAGAGAGTGAATATAAACGAATTAGAATAGAAGTAATGTAGATTGTGCTTTACAAGTTTTACCACATCTCCTTAGAAGGAAGTGTATTGTGTAAAATAATGGTGTAAGGAAAAAAAAGAGAAAGAAAAAAAAATTAAGTGTAAGGGGCTGAAAGAAGTATTTAAGCTGTAAGTGAAAGTAAGAAACAGAAGCAAGAGATAAATAAATAAGATCTTGAAAAATAAAACAGAAAACCAGTGAATTAAATACACAGAAAAATAGGAGAATAAAAGTACTTTAGGAGTTAAGTTAGCTGAGAAATACAACTCCTTGCAAAATACAGAGTATGTAGAAGTTGATAAGAGAAACATACAAGCTATGGAAAAAGAGAAATTACTGATAACATTAAACAGAGAAGCTGAGTTTTGATAAAATCATTAAATAGAAGACCATTAATACCTGTGTTTGAAAGCCCGTTTCAGTTATTCTTCATTACTAAGACGGTTGGACTCACATCACTCTCACCCCCTGGCATTGGACCAGGATTCAACACCAGTTTTTTCCGTCTGGCATTCTGGCATTGGGCTAGACTGCACCCCATTCTCCCTCTGGCATTGGACCGGACTCCACCCCTTTCTCCTTCTGGCATTGGGCCAGACTCCCAGGTTTTCCCTCTGGCATTGGACCCGAGTCCACACCACCCTCACTCCCCAGCGCTGGACAAGATTCATCTGCTACACAAACTAAATCACCTGAGTATACTGTGATAAAAGGACCAAAGGATTTAAAGTTGACTCTTAAAAGGAAGAGTCAAAAATACTGAACTGTATGGGAAGACATTAGTAAAATGTTTCAAGACTATTTTGTGTAAACTATGTTAGTCACTCTCACCCCCTGACATTAGACCAGGATTCAACATCAGGTTTTTTTCCTCTGGCATTCTGGCACTGGACCCAACTGCACCCCATTCTCCTTCTGGCATTGGGCCAGACTCCCAGTTTTTCCCTCTGGCATTGGGCCAGGGTCCACACCACTCCCCTCCGGGCACTGGATAAGGATTCATCCACATCACAAGTTAATTCACCTGAGTATACTGAGATTTAAAGTTGACTCTCAGGAGGAAGAGTCAAAAAGACTGAACTGTATAGGAAAAATTGGTATCAGAGTTCTAATATTGCTTAAAATGTTTCAAAACTGTCTTGTGTAAATTATGTTGGTAAAAAGTTTAAGGCTGTAAATAAGTAATTCTAGTTTAAGTTCCCCAATATATTTCTAAAGACTCCAGGTTAATCCTCTACAGAACACTCCCCTAGGGGAAACTAAAATTTGTAGGGAACAGACCAAGAGAGGCTTAGCCAGAGAAGCGGGTAGAAGGGACTCTAAAGAGCTTGGAAGCTTCTCCTCAGTAAAAAATTCCCCAAGAGGCAAGGCCGGGTGGGCAGGCTGTGCAAGATGACCCATACCGGACTCTTGGGAAGGGTAGTACTGATAGCTGTAACTGCTGGTGTTGCTCTAGGAAGCCCAGCTGAGCTGTGCAATGAATGCTACCAACCCCTCTATGAGGAAGAAGTGAGCTCCTTGTCGAGAATCCACATCAGTTCTAACCCTGATTGTGTTAACCCCTCTCAATGGGTCCTTTATCAGAAAAATAAGAGAGTGTATTGGATAGCACACAATACTGCCACTTTTAGGCAGCCACTCCTAGGAGAGTGCCCTATAGGAGAAACCTGGTTGTTCTTTGAATGTGATGCTGCTGAAACAAGCTCAGCAGATGTAGTAAAAAGCAAAGAAATAGTGAAAATGGTAAGAAAAATTGTTTGTTACAAGTATTTATATGAGTGTACTGGAAAAGAGATAAACCCCTTTTTGGAACACATTTCAGGGGAGCTCCAAACCCCTAAGTTTAATCTCATCTGGCAACTGCATTGCTAGAGTGATAAAACCAATTTTCTTATTACCCAAAGAAACTGGATCAAGTTTGGGAGTTCCTATATATAATGATTTGGGAGAAATTAAACAAAACCGGGAAAGTGAAATAGAAACTGAGAAAATCCAAAATTGTAAAAGCCAAGTTCGGACCCCAATATCTGTGTTGAACAAAGTCATCCGGCTCCAGGCAGTATTAAAAATAAAGAATTCAATTCTTAGAGACATTTCAAACAAAATAAAAAGATTAGCATGTGCAAATTATCAAGATCAAACTCCTACACTTGATCCCAGTGGGTGGGAGAACTTGGACATTTTCAGAAGAAATGTATGGGAAAAGGTAGTTTTTCTCAATGTGTGTAGACTTGGAGGATTGCTCTTTTTACTATGCTTATTTATCTGTTTTAGTAAAACAGTATTGGCTGTACAAACCAACCTGAAGAAACCAAGAAAAGTAACAAGGTTAAGTAACCATGATTACCAAAGTGCACAAGAGATTTATAGTAGATTCAAAACAAAAAATTGTGAGTTGATGCGAGCTTAAGAATTTAAGCTCGATCAAAGAAAGGAGGGGGGACTGTTATGAACAAAAATTCGGTTAATATTTTTTTTGTGAGAAAGAGTTACAGGGACGCAGCCAGATCTGTCTCTGCCAGGGTTCTTAGTGCTTTGTTATCGTAATAACGGGTCGTTGTGGCTTATCGCTCCCTTTGTATCAGCAGAGCCTTGCCCGAGGCTAAGTTGTACCTTTCCCAGAACAGTGAAGAGAAGAGACCTGGAGGGGGGGGTTATGCAAAGTGACTCCAAAGACCAGAATGCTTTGTGGGACCCCGACTCCAAACCCACAGGGAAAACCCCAAAAACAACGAGCCAAATAAGAGTTGAGAGACTAAAGTGATGTCTGGACATGAGGAGCCAAGTGCTGAGCCTGCAGAGATGCGGAGCCTCTCTTGCCCTGAGCAGAGAGTCGTCCCAACGCCGGGACCAGGCAAGACGGAACGCTGAGAAAGCAAGATCTGATGGGGACATCACGCCCTAAAGGCTCCCACGAGGACTGGATCCCCCGGCTCTGCCCCTAGTGGACAGAGCTGCGCATATCCTTCTCCTCTGAGTCGCCCTGGGAGACGCGACGGGGACTGCAGCCCTGCCGAGCCACCCAATCCTGAGCTGATCACTTTTAATAAAGGCATTAAAAAGGAGAAGAAGTCTCCTGGCCCTGTTTATTTCACACAGGGTTATGTGAAAGCTTCTAAAGCAGCTGCTTTGGAGTCAAAGAGCCAGCATTAATAGTCCTTGTCATCTATTTCCAGCTAAATCACACTTAGGAGCATTTGAAGGGGGTAGGAACAAGCGAGAGACCGGACCTCTGAGTGTTTTAGATGATGACATTTCTTTTTCTTATCTTCTACATAGATAGGAAGGGTGAGTTTGGCTCACATCTCCACTACAAGGCTCAGAAGGTCACAAGACTTGTAGTTTAAAGACCTTTTAAGTATTTATTGGCCAATAAAACATTGCCAACAAGGATATGTATGTTTCTGACCCAATCCTTCAATATTTCATCTTGTGGACTCATGCTACAGTGTAAGCTTTCTTAGCTAATCATGAGTTTGTGACATAGAAACACAAAGCACTGCCTTTTCACCTTGGTGTTTATATTTAAAACTTTTATTTTTTCTACATCTTAAATTCTAGAAGGTGAAACTTTATTCCAATTAGCTTAATATGCCTGTGCTTTATATTATAAATCTGCAATCTCGCTTGTGCGCCTAAGTTTGGAAGCCCTTTCCAAGGTCTCAGCTCAAATCCTGTGTTTAACTCTAGGCCTTGGCTAACAGGCCCAAAGATCTGAGAAGCCCCTGCATTTCAGTTTCCAACAACACTGATGCTGTCAGTTCCAGAGTGCCCAGGATGTGTGTTGCAAGTCAACTCTGTCAGGATCAAGGCGGCTGCCGGAGGCTGCTTGTGGCCTCTGACAGCCCATTGCTCAGGGCTTGCCAGCGCCCCAGCCCCTCAGGGGCTGCCCCAGCCTGACCAAGCTGCCCGGCAGCAGCGCCGCAGCCCCACAGCAGCTCCAGAGCAGCCCCGTCCAGAGGCACCTGGGAGCCCTCAGCAAGGCAGCCAGCAGCACACGGGCAGGAGGACACAGATGGCGCTTCCTGCCTGGCACAGGGCTTGTGGCCATCTCCAGGCTCCGCTCTGAGAGGGATCCCCGCAGCTCCGGCCCCTGCCCAGCCGCTCTGTGGGCAGCACAAAGGCTTCATCAGAACCACCACAGGCCAAGGGGCTTCTGGCCATTTCCCCTGCAGCACTGCATGCCTGGGCAGCTGGCTGAGTGCAAGCACCCTTTTCATCCTCCTCCCCTAAGCCCTGCCGATCCTCGCAAGGAAAAGATCCTGGGAGTCTGTCTACT
Organism: Zonotrichia leucophrys gambelii; assembly: GCF_028769735.1. NCBI lineage: Eukaryota > Metazoa > Chordata > Aves > Passeriformes > Passerellidae > Zonotrichia > Zonotrichia leucophrys. The sequence goes on from NW_026992594.1 coordinate 29,451, forward strand.
ATACATATTTTTATTTACATACAATAGAAAAATTAAACTATGAACACAAAAATCTTGAATGAAAAGAAAATCCCTGCTGGCTCAAGTGGCCCCAGCAGACAAGACTCTTCCAGAGCAACTTTACACAGAGTTCCAGCAGAACAGCAAGGCTCTGTGGCACAGGCGAGGCCGTTTCTTCCATGCGCTGCAGAACTCATCTCGCAGCTTACGCCAAGTGGAGTAGGGAGCCCTCTGTACAGCCCGCAGAACGAACCCAGCTTCAGCTGACAGATTTCTGATGGCAGGACTGCTGTCACATGCCATTTCTTCCAGGGCTGCAAGAGAGAGGAACAGAGCCATGATCATATCCCGCATCTGCGGGAAGCCGAGGAGAGACCCCTGCAAGGGCCATCCCAGCCAGCTGTTGCCATGGCCAGGAGGGAGCAGGGAGCAAGGGGATCAGCTCGAAGCTGCTGGCTACAAATCCCCCATGTGGCCCTGAAATGTCAGTGTGCTCTGCCCACGGGAGCAGAGCCCTCCGCAGCCAGGCCAGGGCTTGCAACTCCCCCCGGCAGCCCCCGCTGTCTGCCCGCTGCCCTCACTCACCAGTGCAGATCAGCTGCAGCTCTTGCTGCTGCCCCCTCAGGTGCCGCCCGGCCATGCCTGTGAACACAGAGCCTGTCAAGGCCCCAGCGGCACAGCTCCCTGCCAGCGGCGCTGCCGGCGCTGTGTCTACACGGGCTGCTGGCCCGGCAGGGCTCAGCCCGGCCCTTGCCGCACGCTGCCGCCCCAGGGCACGGCTGCCACGGGGCGGGGCAGCAACAACGCCCAGGACAGGCGGGGCCCCACGGCGCCAGGCCCGGCTGGCGCTGCCGGGGCAGCAGGCAGGGCTGGGGCCGAGCTGCGGCGGGCCGGGCCGGGGAGGGGAAGGGCAGCCTGGGCTTGTGGCTCACCCATGAACCTGACGGCCGCCTCTCGCAGGGGCTCCTGTGGGCTCCGCAGGTAGCGCAGGGCCTGGTGCAGGTGCTCGGCCGCTCGGCTCCTGTCCTCTGCCAGCTGCAGAGAGCGGCAGGAGGGAAGGGTTGGCGCGGGCTCAGCCCCTGGGCCGGGCGCTGCCTGCGCCCATCGCCGGCCTCCCCTGCCCGCACAGCCCTGAGGCGCGGCCAGCAGCCGCTGGCCAAGGGCTCCCGAGGGCAGGGGGCAGAGGGCCGGCTGCTGCCCGGGGAGCCGCGGTGCCAGCCTGCAGCCCCACCGGGCCGAGGCTCCATGGGCATCCAACTCAGGCCCACGGGAGCCTGGAGAAGAGCCCGCGCAGCCTCTGTCTGCAGCAGCGGACAGGGGCACAGCTGCCAGCCCACACACTGAGCACCGCCCTCAGGGGCCTTCTCCGGGCTGAGGCTGGGGATTTGCAGCGGCTCTTACCAGGCCCTCGCCGAACCTCCATGTCTGATCCACCTAGAGCATTTGTTCAATATCCCTCCTTTTAAGGAATCTGGCTGCAGAATGCAGCGTTTCCCGAGAGGCCTGGAGAGCACCACAGAGGCACAGATGGCCCCACAGGCCAGGGCCCAGGAGCATCCCAGTGCCACAGCCTGGAGGAGGTTGCAGCCCGCAAGGTGCCAGGGCAGGAGGCAGCCCAGCCCCTTTCCCAGGTGGACAGCAGCAGGCCACAAGTGCTCACCTCAGCAACAATCTGATTTTCATCATGGCAGTGGAAGTAGAGTGGGACCAGGCTCTGACGCACGTGGGACTTGAGGGCCTTTCTTCCATCTTTGGTTAATGAGTCCAGAATCTCTTGAAAGACACTCATGGAGCTCAGCTGCACCTGGCTATCATCCTGTATGAGAGGAAGGGCAAAATACCTGAGCATCAGCAGCTTCAGGCCCCCCAGGGCATAAGCCTGCATCTCCACAGGGCACCAAGTGTCCGGGCAGCAGCCAGTGGCCGTGGCTGTGGGCACAGAGCCTTACATGGTCAAAGAGTGGCAGGAGCGCCTCAGCCAGCTGCAGGGCAATGGGGGTGGGTATTGGAGCACCATTATCCAGGAGCAAATATCTTAGTAGAAGAATGGTCATCCTGATCACATTGCTTTCATTTTCCTGCAGGAGCTCCACCAGCCTTTCAGTCAGGCTCCGCATTTTTTCAGCCTGTGTGGAACACAAGTTTGTGAAAGGCCACCCTGCTGCCACAGGGCCCAGAGGCCTAAGGCCTGTCCTGAAGCACTGGGGCAGCTGAAGCGGGAGGCAGGAGAGCTGGGAGCAGCTGCCCCAGTGCCCGAAGCCCAGGCAAGGCCAAGCGACTGCGTTGCCCAGCCCCACGCTGCCTGCACGGCTTCAGCCACTGCCCCCTTCTCACCATCAAGGCATTCTTGCCCAGCACTCTGAAGCCTCTGAGTGCCAAATGACGCCTCTCCCTCTGCTCGCTCTGCAAGTTCTCTGACAGGATGTCCAGAACACTGTCACTGCATTCCTTCAAGCCGAGGCACTCGAGGACCTGAAAGGCACAGGGCTGTGACAGGGAGCCGGCCGGCAGGAGCCCAGAGCCGTGCCGGGCTGGGCCCAGGCAGCAGCACAGGGCACGGACACCGTCCTAGGAGCTGTGGACGTGAGAGGGCAGAGAGCTGGGAGACAGCTCAGGGAGGTAGTGCACCTGGAGAAGGCATGAGGGGACTTGGAAAGCTGCCAGATGGAGCAAAGTTTCCAGCTTCCCCAGGAAAGTGCTTCCCTTCCCAGTGCACTGCCATGGCCTCAAAGGCACCCAGGGACCAGCAGGCGTGGCTCGGGAAGCCATGTGATTCATGGGGGAATTGAAGCCTGGCCACAAGCTGCTTACTTGTTCTGGCCTGAAAACACCCTTCTCCACGAGCAAATGCAGCAGGGTGACACTGGTCTTAAGTTTGAGGAGCTGAGAGTTTGCTCTGAACCCAGTGCCCATAGTGCTGGTGTCTTCCTACTGAAAGCTCTTGGTGAATTTGCAAACGAGATGTAGGAAGGGGCAGGAAGCCGGGCAGGTTGCATGGAGTGCTGCACACACGGGGCTGGGCTGAGCAGGGACAGCAGGCCCAGCCTAGGTGGGGGTGGCTGCAGGTACCTGTGCTGTGCTGCGGAAGCGGCCACAGCTGGACTCCTGCTCTTGTGCACGCTCCAGGGCTGCATCTGGCAAAGAGCGAGTGCAGCCAGAGCTGAGGGGCTGTGGGAGAGGCCGGAGAATACAGCCCAGCCCTGCGCCGCTCAGGCAGGGAGAGCCCTGGCATGGCCCAAGGGATGGAGCATGGCCACTGCGGGGTGTCTGCCCGGCCCCTCTTCCGTCCCGTCCTTGGGCATGTCTCCAGGGGATTGCATGGCACGGCACGGCATGGCATGGCACGGCATGGCACGGCATGCCATGCCATGCCATGCCATGCCTTGCCATGGCGCCAACCTGACTGCAGGCACCAGTCCTGCAACCGAGCTCTGCTACTCACCCTCCTGCAGTGGATGGAATGGCACCACCTCCTCGGCCTCCACTGCTGGGGCAGCTCCAGGGCCTTCTTCCTCCTCCTCCACCCAGGCCAAGTTTGGCACTCTCGACAGTCTCTGCTCCATATCTCTGATTGGATTTGTGGCCAATTGCAGGAGAGATGCCTTGGAAATGCTCCAAGTCACCAAGTCCTGCAGTTGTGCCTGAGAGCCACCTTCAAGAGAGAAGCCGCAGGAAGGCTGCAGGATAGCAAGTCTTGCACTCGGTCTCAAGGGCTCCTGCCACAAGGACAGGAGTCTTCTGTCAAGTATTGTGGTTTGCAGTCGAGGACGCCTGCGGCAGGGATGAGAGATGCTTCCGAAAAATTCTGAGTCACCAAGTCCCACAGTCTGGCCTTGCAGGCTCCTGCAAAAGAGAACCTCGGCAAGGCCACAGATCAGCAAGGCCCGCAGTCTTTCCGTGAGGTCACCTTTGGGAGTAAAGCCTCGGATAAGCTCCGGGTAACTGAGCCCTGTCCCTTCTCCCTTCCAGCCCAGACCCTTGACCTCGCTGGTGAGTCCTCAGGGGATGCCATGGCCCAACCCCGCTGTCCCCAGCCCCACACTGGCCCTGGCAGACTGGTGTTCCCTGTCACCCACAGGTGCCCAGACCACCCAGCTCCTGGTGGAGCCCCCCTGGATGCCGGCGTGCTGTGGGACCTGGTGACACTGACCCGCTAGGGCTTGGGGACTGCCGGTGCCACCACCTGGTACAAGGATGGGCAGCGCTGGAGGCAGGAGAGACACAACCACCTCACTGTCACTGAGAAAGGCAACGTGTGAGAGACACATGTGAGAGACCTGGCACTGGGCTCAGCCCTCCTGTGAGAGTCCTGGATGGTGAGGGGGGTTTGGGTGTCCCATCCTAGCACCAGCATTGACCCCAGGGCTCTGGGTGGGCTCTGCTCCATTGGTCACCTCCTGTGTGACCAGAGCCTGTCCCCTACTCTGGGGGCATCCCAGAGCATCCCAGTGCTGGCAGACCCTGTTTGTGGATTTGGGGATCCCTGGTGTGCTGTGTGTGAGCCAATATGCAGTCGTGGTGGCATTGGGACCCGCCAGATCCCCGCGGTGTAACAGGACCCCCGTGTCCCGCAGCCCCATTGGTGCTGCAGGTGCCGGCACAGGCACTGCTGGAGGGGGACACGGTGACACTGCGCTGCCGGCGCTGGCAGGACAACCCGGTCAGCTCAATGTCCTTCTACCACGAGGAGAAGAAACTGCAGGAGCTCCGTGATGGGACCGAGCTGTCCCTGTCCCCTCTGCAGCTGAAACACAGCAGCCACGACAGCTGCAGGGGCTGGGTGAAATCTACAGTATCACGGGGATGCGAGAAGTCAGCATCAGTGACAGTGACAGTGACAGTGACAGTGCATGGTGAGCACTCCACAACTGCCACTCCAGCCCCCCCACAGCTGCCACTCCAACCCCCCCACAGCCCCTCCCTAGTGACTCGGGTTCACAAATCTCCCTCCCCTCTCCTTTCCAGAGCTTTTCACAGTGCCATTGCTGGAAGTTCACTCTGAGCCCACCAATGGGGCCCCCCTGACTCTCAGCTGCCTCAGCACCCCCAGCCCCGTGCGGCCCCAACCCCCTCTCCTGCACCTGTTCTACTGGGACGGGCAGGTGGTGGGGGGCCCGCAGGGATCCCTGCAGCTGCTGGTGCCCACCGTGGGGGTCTCCCACTCTGGGAATTACAGCTGCCAGGTGCGCTCCGATGCGGGGGGGGGACCGTGCGGAAGAGCAGCGCCCAGCTCTGCATCACGGTGTGCAGTGAGTGCGGGGATGGGCACAGGGAGCCCCCACGCCCTGCTTGGGTCCCCTGCCTGGGTACCTCCATTACTGCCCCATTCCCCCCATCCCTCACTGGGTCCCTTCACCCATCTCTGAGTCAACCTCACCCCTCTCTGCTGTTTCCCCGCAGTCCCCAAGTCCCACCATACCCTCTCTGGGTCTCCATACCCACACTGGTGTCCTCCCATCTCCCTCTCCATGTGTCCCCTCATTAAACCCCCCATCCTTCCTTGGGGTACCTATCCAAGCCCCCCCCAGCTCTGCACCTTCTCTCCTCTCCCTCACTGGGATCTCCCTGCCCCTCCCTGACCTCCCCCCACGTCCCTCAATGTCCCTGGTGTCACCCCCTCCCGCAGGGGTTCTGCCCTAGGGGGTGTCCCTGTCAGCGCAGCCTTGTGCTGAGCTGCACGGTGGTCACAGGGAGAGGTCGTCTGTCCGTTTCCTGGTGCCTGGGAGGGCTCAAGGGCGCCGCTTGGCACTGGACCTGCCTGGAGCTGTACCACACTGGGGACAATGGCAGGGGCCAGTACCGGTGTGGAGACAGCATGGCTGAGAGTGTCCCCCTGAATGTCACTGTCCTTTGTGAGCAGTGTTATAAATTGAGCCGACAATATGCCAAGTAAAACCAACTGAGAATTTATTAATTACAGCGGGCAAAGCAATAAGCAAATCAGCACTGGGCGACAGGAGAGTCTCCGCTCTAACACTGTCACACTCTCCTGATTTTCCGTGGAGTTCTTGTACAGTCCTTCTTCCGGGTTGATGTGTAGTACTGTGTGTATTCTTCTTTTGTGTTTAGGTGGTCATAGTCCACCTCCCGGGGTCTGAAGATGAAGGTTGGTAATTTTCCTTTGTCTGATTCCTGGAATTTTTAGGCTCAATCTGCTGAGTTCCTGGAATCCTTGGTTTACTGAGCGGATAAGCTGATACTGTGTTATCAAACATAGCAAACCCCCCACTCATATTAACAGTTTACTAAACAGATAAACAAATGTTTGTGAAACCTATTGTCCTTTTGGTTTCACCTTCCTTATCCTTTAAAGTCTGGAAATTTACTTAAACAAACTAGAGGTGCAACAGTCTTACTGGAATAGCTTTGTCAGTTTTGATGAACAAACTTAAAGTTTTAACCCATTACAAGTGGGACCCTCAGACTGGGGGTGACCCCACCCATGGCACCCCCATCCACCTCACCAGGTGCCAGCCGTGTCTGTGTCCCCACAGTGCCTGTGACCAATGCCACCATCACCCTCAGTCCCCTGTCACACCTGGTGCGCTCAGGAGACACCGTGACCCTGCGCTGCTCGGTTCAGGTGGGCTCAGCCCCTGTCACCTTCACCTGGCTGAACAACGGGCAGGAGGTGGCCCGGGGTCCCCTCCACAGTGCTGTCGATGTGGGACATTCAGGCACCTACCAGTGCATGGTCACCAACCAGCTGGGACAGGGCGGGCACCAGGTACTCAGTTCAGAGCTGGCCTTGGAGGTGACAACACAGGAACAAGGCACAGGTAGGGTCACACAGGGTCACATGGGGGGTGCAGAACCCCCTGGGGTTCTGGGTGACCCCACTGTGTCCCTCTCTGTCCCCAGCAGTGGCCGCAGGGGTCTGCGGGTCGCTCCTGTTCCTGGTTCTGCTCCTGGCTGTCATTGGAGGCTGGCACTGGTGGCACCACCTGGGTGGGTGACAATGAAGGGGAATGGGAGTCCCAGGGATTGGGGTGAATACCCCACAGAGTTTGATGTCCAGAAGGTGGCACCAACAGCTCCTGACCTGGGTGAAGCTGAATCCCTATTGATCTCACCTGGGGGTCCTGGGGGATTTGGGGAGGTCCTGCAGGGTAGTGCAGGGACATTGGGGGCTCTGTCAGGGGTTTGGAGGAGTTTGGGGGGTCAGTGGATTCAGTGGGTGATTCAAGGCTCATTAGGGGCTTCAGGGATGCACGAGGCTCCTGGGGGCAGTCAGAGGTCTCAAGGGTGTTCAGGGGCCCTGAGGACTCCACAGTCACCCCTCCCCCCTTTCCTTTGCAGCCCTCAGGAAACAGCAGGAAAGGTGAGGGGGGGGTCCAGGCCTGAACCCCCATTTTATGTTCATTACGACCCCCCACACCCCCACAGACACCCCCTTATCCTTGCAGTGGCACCCCAGGGCCCTCGGCCCCTCCAGAGGCAGGGGAGGTGCTGCACAGCCAGGTCCTGCGAAACAAGAAGGCAGGGGGTGAGTACAGGTGGGGGGACAGGGACATGTCACCCTAGGGGTGTCACCTCCCATCCAGGTTCCCCCAGCTGGTGTCTCTGGCCATGCCCTCCTGTGCCACAACCCCCAGGTGACCAATGCAGAGCTGCCAGGACCCCATGGGCAACAGCAGGACTCCAGTGACATCTACGAGAACATGCTGTGACACTGGGGGCACAGGGGGCACTGGAGATCCCTGCCTGAGGGCACCTCCCACTGTGTGTCCTCCCCCCAGCTCCCGTGGATGCCCACCGTGCCATGGAGGGGTGGCCACGAGTGTGGGGTCCCATGTGGGGCTGCCCATAGTGCTCCATTCCAGTGCTCCCAGTGCTCCCAGTACCCCCAGGAGCTCCTCATTCCCTCCCCCAGTACCAGGGGGCACAGCATCACTGTCCCTCTTATGGGACCCAAAACGCAGCTTTTTCGTTAAACCAGGAGAAATGGTTTTGTTTGTTCAGCTCTGCCCTGTTTGGCTCAGGAAGGAGGGACCCGGTCATGTTGTTGTGCAGATCTTTGTGGGATTTTTGGGGCTCTGTCTTGGTTTGAAAGACAGATGTCTATTAAGGAAGGAAGGAGCTTCTCTGGGAATGGAAAATATAAACCCCTTCCCTCTGAATTATTAAAATTTTGGAATTAAGGGGCTCTCAGGTAAAGATAGGGGAGTAGGAATAACAGTAGGAAAATGTAAAAATAAAAATAAAAATTGTTATAGATGAATAATGAGATAATGGCTCTAACAATTAAGGAATGAATACTGTGTGAATATTAAGAGAAGCTTTATTGATGTATAGTTATGTTATTGAAGTTTATTGTTTAGATGCCCTCTGTTCTCCTCACAGTCCCCTTTCCCCATGCTCTGTATTGTCGCCACCGGACAGCCTGGGTTATTTAGGACAGGTGAAAGGAAGGCATGTACGTGTGCCCCTCCTACAGGGCAGCTGAGAATGAAAAACCTTGTTGCTGCTGGAGGGCACAGCATGACAACACCTGACCCACCAATCAAGTTGCAGGAAAGCAATCTCCACCAATAAACGGCACAGAAGAGTTGAGTGACAGCCTTTGGGAGGGGCCAGGATTGGCTGATGCAACCCCCCCAGAGGTATAAAATGTGAATCACCCGTCTCAAAGATGAGCTGTGTGATAAGCAGCCATGAGGGCGGCTCCCAGGCCTGTTTTTCCATATTGTTATGTTTGCCCAATTATCCCATCATCAAAAACCAAACAATATTAGAGGTAGCAGCAATTTTAATTGAAAAGTTTAGAAAACATATAAAATTGGATGCACTTGAAATACTAACAATATAATTGGACTAAAAATAAGGGATAATTTGGTTCCAATAATAGCACATAAGCAAAAGATAACCGTGAGGTATGGAGTGCAGGGCTCTTGGACCCTTGCCACCTCACGTACGAGTTTGCCAAGTGAAGATTCCCCCCTTATATGCCATGTGTCAATGGCATCTCCTCCCATTTTCATCACACTTCTACCTCCGCCCTCATCACCACCTTTACTGTGCATACGCCACCACTCGTTTTGGTGGTCACAAAAGTCTTTGGGAGTCGTCACTGATGAAGGCCTCTCTTCATCATATGTGTCCTTTAATTCACCTTTGGGTTACACATCCGCATCAAGCCAGTACAATGAAAGCCAAAACTAACACATTACTGCATTTAAGCATCAAAGTAATAAATCTCTTATCTCTTAGAGCTGGCATTTTCCTGGGACCCAACCAGATTGTCCCTTCTTTTTGTTAAATTTTAGTAACTGTTATCTCTTCCTTTTTCCTCCTGTTCTTCAACATCTGCAGGGAGGGGGCATGCAAGCCCTCCTATCTCTCTTTTTTGGCATTACAAGTTTTAAATGTTTTATTATTTGCAATTATTAATTGCTGTATCAATATTGATTGCGGTTTCAATTTTACAGCACAAATCATACCAATTTTCCACACATGGAATCCTTTTGTTTTCATTGCTTGTTAGGACTATAAAAAAATATTGTTGCTGGGTGATTCAGAGTCAACCCATGTGTGTTAAGTGTAGTCTACAGGGGATAAAGAGAAGGAAAAGAGAAGTACTAATACATCCTGATAAGTTGGGAAATTTAGATAGCATGAAGAATAAATAACACAAGAAGTAAAGATGGCATTAAAAAGAGTCCACTAGAATGTAACTTAGCAGATGAGAAAGATTGGCAGGAATCCTGGAGGGTAATTTTTCGAGGAAATATAATCTGATTAAATACTCCTACCCAATAGTAGGCTTGGTATCAATTAGAAAGTGGTGAAATGTGACCCCCAATGGAACTTTATGATCCATTGTTACTTATTGGAATATGTATCCCAATATAACCAGTTAGATGGTGCCCAGGCCAGTTCTGACCTTCGCTGCTGGGCCAGAGGCAGCACTGTGGTGTTTTACCACAGAGATACCTTGGCTGGCGGCAGAGTGCAGCGGGGCACAAGACAGGACTCCGTTCTCCTCAGGAGAGAGCTTCTGGCGATGGTAGAAAGAAAGGGAATGGATTCTGCTAGAAGGTAGCCAGATGTTTATTCCATGAGCACAGATATGTCTGCACTGGGCTACTGCTGATAACAGAATCGAGGCCGCATGGTCTCATTCACATTTTAAGCTCAGGACAGGGGAAGGGGAGGGGACAGGTGAGTCACCAACCAGGTGAAGGGGCAGGGTCTCAAGGTACTAGGGACACCTATCACACGACGCCTTGCTGGTATGTTAGCCTGATTGACAGGGCACACTCAGCGAGGGGCGAGGGGGAAGGGAGAAGGTAAAACAGGATATTGCAACACACCACAACATTTACTGTTACTATTACTGTTATTATACTGTTATACTGTTATAGCTGTTGTTATTTTTAAGACAAGAAGAAAAATGAGATCCTGTGATATATGCAGACATCTTTTTCAACCTGAAGAATAAACCTGAGTGTCAGAAAGAATGTGGCTTTGATTTGGCCCCACAGGACCTTTAGTCCTAACTTTGGAAAGAGATAAGAGGCAGAAAAGAAAGAGATGTCATTCAGCATTCAGCATAGGGCAGAGATGTTTGAAATTGGCTCAAATGCTCCAGGAAGATTGTGTTCTAGGTGTCCAAGACTTACAGCTGAGTTAGCCCAAGCCAGCTCGGGTACACTCCCCCTCAGGGAACCACTCTGCCCCCTGAATGAAAGCCAAATGGCAGTGAGGATGAGATGAATAATCCAAGTGAGGAGACAATTTCAGAGACCCCCAGTGACAAGCAACACAAGAAATAAAACCAAAAAATCTTTGCCTTTAGTCACCCCCTTAAGGCAAGACTTGAGTCCCCCAAGAGAAGCCATGTGGGTGAACATCTGCTTTTCTACTAGTGCCCTGAACAGTTGGTGGGAAAAAGTTTAAATGGATAGAGAAAACCCGAGCAAAGTAGCAAAAAGATTGGAGTTCATAGTCAAGAGTCAAGAGCCAGAGTGAGGTGATACTGATTTCATGTTGACAGAGCTAACCAAACCAGCAATAGAGTTGGTGATCAAGGTAGCCAGAGCACATGTGCAGGGACAAATGGCTAGTGGAGCCTTACAAGGTACAGTGGACCAGCAGTGTCCTATTGTAAACCCTTTGTGGGACGCCAACGATGCAGGCAGCTGTGCAGTGTAAACCAGATACCAAGACATAATCACATTGGAATTAAAAAATGCCATTCCAAAAGCAATAACTTGGTCAGTAATAGATAACGTTACACAGAGACAGCACAAGTCACCCACTGACTTTGTGGACAGGCTCTGAGAAGCTGCACGTGAAGGCACAGCCCTGGATCCCTGGTCGGATATGGGAAAGCAGCAGTGGGATTCCCTGATGTCAGGGCAATCCAGCCCAGATGTGAGGAAGTAATTTCAGAAGCTGAAAGAGCCTGTAAAGAGAGACTTAAAAGCATGAATGAGCAAAGCATAGAAAGTGTATGATAATCAAGACAGAAAAAAAGAAAAAGAGCTCCCTGCAGCCATGGTGGCAGCTCTGGATCAGCACCAGGGAGAGGATGGATGTAGGCGTGGTTGAAGCAGAGGCAGGGGCGAAAATAGCAGAGGCAGAGGAGGTTCAAAGCAGCCACAGACCAAGCTGGACGCAAATCAATGTGCATCTTGTAAGAAGTCAGGACACTGGAAATAGGGCCAGTGCCCAGAGTTAGCCGACAAAGTACACAAAACTCTTGCAGCCACTCTAGATGATAAGAAATGACCGAGACTGGCAATTCTTACCCTAGCAGGCCACTGTTTAAAATACAGCTAAGAAATGATGAAGAAGTTTAAATTTTAAGAAATAGTGGAGACACATTTTCACTCTTGAATCAAGCACTGATACCCAAAAGTGAAAACTATCTTCAAGCAATAGGAGCAACTATAGGGCAGCCAGAAAATGCATTCTTCCTGAAACCACTTTGATGTAAAATCAAGAAGAAAATGGGAATACATCAGTTTCTTTCTTTACCAACTCACCCAAATCTGTCCTATGCAGAGTTTTGCTTGAAAATTTAGAAGCAACAGTTCCGTTTAGAAAAAGAAAACTTCAGTGGAAGGTACCTGAAGACAAAGGAGCAGTTTTAGCAGTAGGACTGACAATTGACACCAGACCAACAAACAAGAAGAACTAGTTAGAGCAAGTATTGAATCAGGTGTACCCAAGAGTATGGGATACTGATAGCCCAGGAAAATCAAAACAAGCAGACCCTATGAAAATTGAGCTACAGACAAGAGTTGGGCCAGTAGTCAGAAAGCAATACCCTTGAAGATTAGAAGCTAGGAAAGGAATAGAGCCAACAATCAATAAAATCCTTGACATCAGGACTATTGGAAGAATGGCAGTCAAAATTTAATACTGCTAGATCAGCAATAAAGAAACCTAATGGAACTCAGAGACTAGTGCCAGATTTCCAGGCAATTAATGGTTTATACCTTACTAGCTTACTAGCTAAACTTGGAGATGATTTTATTTGGTGCGGGGAATGTCCATGGGCAGGTGCTGTCGAGAGCCGTTCCCTCTTGGTCTGAGAGACCAGCGCCCCCAGCCCACCTTGCTCCCCGGCCCGGAGGTTGTAACGTGCGCTCGACCGGCAGCCGAAGGAGGGCTCTTGACACCGTGTCTGATGCAACAGGGCTTATTGAAGGTAGGTCAGAGGGTGCAGCTTGGGTGAGGGAGAGAAGAGGGACAGGAAGAGGCAGGAGCACAAGCACTGTAACATGACACATAAGGCACCTGCAAGCTGCTGGGGAAGCCTCAAGTCTGCTCAGTGAGCCACGTGTGCCCTCAACACTGGGACAGCCACCATTCCCTCAGTGTGCCTCACATGCCAGGGTCAGCAAATCAAGAGGCACCAGGCATGTGGTAGGTGACTCAGAGGAGTGCAGTGGGTCATGGTGGCCAGGGACCAGAAGCAGGCAGAAAGGCAACGGGGCTGGGGAAAAGGCTCTGCTCTGCTTACAGCGTGAGCTGAGGGCTGGGAGAGCTCCATTTCCCCCTTGAGATGTTGGAGACGGGGCCTTTCACCCTCCTGATAGGGCTGCCCCTGGCTGCAGGCAGCCAGAGGAGTATGACGACACAAGGCCGAGAGCAGCAAAGCAAAGAGCCAGCCGTGCACAGCACAGGGAGGTGGCCCAGTGCAAAGGCAGCGTGGCACCCTGAAGGTGCCCGCTGCATTCTCATGTGTCCCTGGCCTGGGCAGGACAGGAATGTCCGTGGTCCGAGAGGGCCTTTCTGTGGCCCCTGTGGGCTCAAAGCTGCTGCTCTTCTGGCTCCATGGGGCCTAAAGCCACAGAGCTCGGCCTCCCCCACAGCAAGAGGAACAAGACTTGGATATCAGGCAGTGGAGCTCAATGCCTAAGGCTGAGGGGCGGGGGGCTCCAGTCTGGAGCACTGGGAGGGCACCCCCCCAGCCCCACAACAGCTGGCCTCACAGCCCTGAAAGGCCAGGACCAGGGTTCCACGCCTGATTCCAGGGCGTCCCTCCAACCGGCCACCGACCTGGAAGCGCCAGAGCAGCCGGCTGTCGGGATCAAGGCGGCTGCCAGGGGGCTCCTTATGGCCTCTGCCAGCCAATTGCTCAGGGCTTAGCAGTGCCTCAGCCCCTCAGGGTCTCCCCCAGCCTGGCCAAGCTTGCCGGCAGCAGCGCCGCAGCCCCACAGCAGCTCCAGAGGAACCCCATCCAGAGGCACCTGGGAGCCCTCAGCACTGCAGCCAGCAGCAGACGGGCAGGAGGACACGGATGGCCCTTCCTGTCCGGCACAGGGCTTGTGGCCATCTCCAGGCACCACTCTGGCAGGGATCCCGCAGCTCCGGCCCTTGCGCAGCCGCTCTGTGGGCAGCACAAAGGCTTCAGCAGAACCAACAAAGGCCAAAAGGCTTCTGGTCATTTTCCCTGCAACACTGCACACCTGGGCAGCAGTCTGAGTACAAGCAACCTTTTCCCCCTCTTCTCTTATGCCCTACAGACCTTGCGCAGGAAAAGAAAGATCCTGGGACTCCGTGTAATGTAAGATATTTTATATTTACACAATCAAAAACAACGAAAATACAAACACAAAACTCAGGAAGAAGGCAAAGAAAATTCCTGCTGGCTCAAATGGCCCAAGCAGACTGCGTGTTGCAGATCACCTCTCCGGGGAGCTGCAGCAGAATAGTAAGGCAGTGCAGCAAAGACGAGGCCGTTTCCTCCATGCACTGCGGAATCGATCTCGCAGCTTCTGCCATGGGGAGTAGGGAGCTCTCTCAAGAGCCCGGAGAACTAAACAAAATTCTACTGCAGCATCTCTGATTGCAGGACTGCTGTCATATGCCATTCCTTCAAGGGCTGCAAGAAAGAGGAACAGAGGCAAGGTCACATCCCGCATATGCAGGGAGCCGAGGAGAGCCCCCTGCCAGGGCCATCCCGGTCGTCTCTTGCCATGGCCCGCAGGGAGCCGGGAGCGAGGGGATCAGCCCGAAGTTGCTGGCCACGAATGGCACACGTAGCCCTGATATCTCTGTGTGCTCTGCCCACGGGAGCAGAGCCCTCCGCAGCCGGGGCAGGGCTTGCAGCTGCCCCCTCCAGCCCCCGCGGTCAGCCCGCTGCCCTCACTCACTCACCAGTGCAGATCAGCTGCAGCTCTTGCTGCTGCCCCCTCAGGTGCCGCCCGGCCATGCCTGTGAACACAGAGCCTGTCACGGCCCCAGCGGCACAGCTCCCTGCCAGCGGCGCTGCCGGCCAGGCAGAGCTCAGCCCGGGCCCTTGCCGCACGCTGCCGCCCCAGGGCACGGCTGCCACAGGGCGGCAGCAACGCCCAGGCCAGGCGGGGCTCCAGGGCCGGGCCGGCGCTGCCGGGGCAGCAGGCGGGGCCGGGGCCGGGGCCGAGCTGCCGAGCAGGCGGGCCGGGGAGGAGCCCGGGCTCGGGACTCACCCATGAACCTGACGGCCGCCTCTCGCAGGGACTCCTGTGGGCTCTGCAGGTAGTGCAGTGCCCGGCGCAGGTGCTCGGCCGCTCGGCTCCTGTCCTCTGCCAGCTGCAGAGAGCGGCAGGAGGGAAGGGTTGGCGCGGGCTCAGCTCCTGGGCCGGGCGCCGCCTGCGCCCATCGCCGGCCTCGCCTGCCCGCACAGCCCTGAGGCGCGGCCAGCAGCCGCTGGCCAAGGGCTCCCGAGGGGAGGGGCAGAGGGCCGGCTGCTGCCCGGGGAGCCGTGGTGCCGCCCCGCAGCCCCGCCGGGCCGGGGCTCCATGGGCACCCGACTCAGGCCCACGGGAGCCTGGAGAAGAGCCCGCGCGGCCTCTGGCTGCAGCAGCGGGCACAGCTGTTAGCCCCGCACACTGAGCACCGCCCTCAGGGACCTTCGCCATGCTGAGGCTGGGCGATCTGTGCTGTACTTACCAGGCACTCCCCAAAGCTCTGATCCACGTGTAGCATTTGTTCTATATCCCTCCTCTTCAGGAATCTGGCTGAGGAATGCAGCGTTTCCCGGGAGGCCTGGAGAGGGACAGACGTGCACAGATGGCCCCACAGTCCAGGGCACAGGAGCATGCCAGTGGCACAGGCTGGAGGAGGCTGCAGCCCCCAAGGTGCCAGGGCAGGCGGCAGCCCAAGCCCCTGCCAGGGGCACAGCAGCTGGCCACAAGTGCTCACCTCAGCAACAGTCTGATTCTCGTCATGGCAGTGGAAGTAGAGAGGGAGCAGGCTCTGGCGCACGTGGGACTTGAGGGCCTTTCTTGCCTCTTCTGTTAATAAGTCCAGCATCTCTTGAAAGAGAGCCATGGAGCTCAGCTGCACCTGGATATCATCCTGGATGAAAGGAAAGGGCAAAAGACCTGAGCATCAGCTGCTTCAGGCCCCCCAGGGCACAGGCGTGCATCTGCACAGGGCACCAAGGGTCCGGGCAGCAGCCAGTGGCTGTGGCTGTGGGCACAGAGCCTTACGCTGTCAAAGAGTGGCAGGAGCGCCTCAGCCAGCTGCAGGGCGATGGGGGTGGCTATTGGAGCACCATTATCCAGGAGCAAATATCTGAGTAGAAGAATGCTCATCCTGATCATGTCGCTGTCATTTTCCTCCAGGAGCTCCATTAGACTTTCAGTCAGGCTCCGCATTTTTTCAGCCTGTGCGGAACACAAGTTTGTGAAAGGCCGCCCTGCTGCCGCAGGGCCCAGAGGCCAAAGGCCTGTCCCGAAGCACTGGGGCAGCTGAAGTGGGAAGCAGGAGAGATGGGAAGAGCTGCCCCAGCGGCCGAAGCCCAGGCAAGGCCAAGCGACTGCGTTGCCCAGCCCCACGCTGCTGCCTGCACGGCTTCAGCCACTGCCCCCTTCTCACCATCAAGGGATTCTTGCCCAGCACTACGAGGCCTCGGAGTGCCAAGTAACGCCTGGCCATGTGCTCGCTCTGCAGGTTCTGTGCCAGGATCTCCAGAACACTGTCACTGCATTCCCTCAAGTCCAGGCACTCGAGGACCTGAAAGGCACAGGGCAGTGACAGGGGAGCCGGCCGGCCGGCAGGAGCCCAGCAGCGCACAGGGCCGGGCCCAGGCAGCAGCACAGGGCACGGGCACTGTCCTGGCAGCTGTGGCTGCCAGAGGCCAGAGGGCTGGGAGGCCGCTCAGCCAGGCAGCGCTGGCCATCAGGCTCACCTCCACAAGGAATGCCAGGGCAGGGAAATCCCAGTATGGCATCTCTTTGCCGAGCAGGGCGAGCAGGTAGAATGCAACCGCGGAACAGAAGTGGATGGCTAAGCGGCGAATTTCTCTGAAGAGGGGAAAAAGGAAACAAGACCCTGATGCAGTGGGGCAAACCTCTCCCAGGTGGGACTCACCCAGTTCTCATCTTTCCCCAGCACCCTTCCAGCAAGGGGACGTGGGCCATTTGGGAGTTGGTTGCTCATGGGCACCCTCCTGTGCCAGCCTTTTCCAGTCTGCTTGGCCATCCCTCAGTGACAAGGCCCTCTGAGCCATGGCCACCACGGACACTTTGTGGGGCACCTGGGCACAGAGCAGCATTGTCAGAGGCAGTGGGGAGAAGGGGGTCTCACCTGGCAAGCAGAGCCACGGCAAAGTGGTGAGTGTCAAGAGAGAGCAGCGTGTCCCAGGCACACCTGCGCTCCATTGCCACCACCACATCCTCGCAGCGGAGAAGGCAGAGCAGGGACTTCAGGGTGCGCACAGCAAACCTGTGTGCACAGCAAAGCCCAGGTCACACTGGCAGCACTGGCTCCTTGGCAGGCCACGTGGCAGGGACAGGAGGAGTGGCATGGAGCACCTGTTGGGGCTGGTGGCAAGGCCGTGCTCTTCCTGGCATCCCTTCCAGAAGGTGTCGACCTCCTCTGGCATATCCAGAGTGCTGAAGAACACTTGGAATAGCAGATGCACAAGTAGGCGGGGGAAATACACCTTCAAGATCCGTGGGAGACAGGGCACCTGGAGGATCTTCCACATCACCACCGTTGCCTGCAAAGGACAAAGCCCCATGAGACAGCGCTCAGTGCCGAGACGTGTGTGTGTGGCAGGGCGCGAGCGTGGCAGGGAGAGGCCAGGAGAGACCATGGCAGGGGGAGCACGGGGCCTGGTGGGCCTGAAGCTGCCCCTGGGCCAGGTTTCAGGCCAGCGCCTGAGGCAGGGAGATGCAGTGGGGGAAGGAGGATGGAGAGCTGCTGGAGAGGCAGCCTTGGGGCCTGCAAAGGCCAGTTGCAGAAACTCACAGCCAGGGCAAAGACAGCCGTTTCGTCCCCATCGGAGGTGCAGGTGCTGTACTCTGGCCAGCTCCCCAGCACATCCAGGAGGATCAGCTGCGCCAGCTCCGCAGTCCTGGCTGAGCCCATGATGGTCTTCCACATGGCCATGGCAGCTCTGTGGGGTTAGAGCTGTGTCTCAGGGGGGTCTCAGACACAGCAGCGGGGGCAGCTGAGCCGGCTGCCATTTCTGCCTCTGCCCACTGCCCCCCTGCCAGCAGCAGCCAGACAGCCCAGCCCTGTGGGGACAGAGCCCTGAGAGGCGGCAAGGGAGCATGGCAGCAGGCTCAGGGGCTGACGTGGCAGGGCTGGGAAAGGGAGCATCCAGAGGGCCCTGGAACTCTCTGTCGCTCCGACACCTGGGGCAGGCTGTGCAGGGCGATGGGCTGGGGAGGCCTGAGCCCTGTGGGCAGGTGGGCCCCATACCTGTCACAGGACGGGGCCACGCGCAGGAGCGTCACGACTGCGTCATTTGGCTGTGCTTGGGTGAGATCCAGCAGGGTCTTGTCCAGCCTGTGCTCAGCAGAACCATTGGCCATGAGCCACTGGTGGATGTAGCTCACCATGGCAGGCACCTGGAGAAGGCACGGGGAGACTTGGAATGCTGCCAGAGGGAGCAATGTTCCCAGCTTCCCCAGAGGAGTGCTTCCCTTCCCACCCCACTGCCATGTGGCGTGAAAGGCTCACAGCAAGCAGCATGTGTGGATTGGGAGGCCAAGCAATTGCTGGGAGGATCAAAGCCTGGCCACAGGCTGCTTACTTGCTTTGGAGTGTAAAAATCGTCCTCTACAAGCATACACAGCAGGGCAGCACCGGTCTTGCTTAGGAGGATGGGCGAGTATGGTCTGACGCCCATGCCCGTGGCGATGGTCTCTTCCTCCTCAATTCTCTTGAGGAAGTTGCAAACAAACTGTAGGAGAAGGGCAAAGAGCCGGGGATGTTGCATGGAGTGCTGCACACACGGTGCTGGGCTGAGCAGGGACAGCAGGCCCAGCCCAGGTGGGGGTGG
>NW_026992595.1:0-47797 GCF_028769735.1 Zonotrichia leucophrys gambelii
CTTTCCTGGACACCTTTGTTTTTATAGGCTGTTTTCTCTTTAAAAATCAGTACCTGACTGAGTACTCTCCAAATCTGCATCCCAAGGAGGCCAAGGTCTGCCCTCTCTCATTCCTGTGTAGACATTTTGTTGATGCCACTCCTTCTTTCACAAGATGTTGAAAACTCTGTTATTTCATGGCCACTGTGCCCCAGGCAGCCTCCAACCACCACATCTCCCACCAGCCCTTCTCTGTTTGTGACCAGCAGGAGACAGAGCTTTCCTTGGGAGTGGGACTGTTACGAAAATTCAGTAAAATAGAAAACTCCTTAACACCAATGTAGCATTAAGAAGCAACATTCTTTATTCATCCAGATACATGGGGGACAGCTCCTCCCAAAGCCGTGCATGCTGAGTACAAGAAAGTTTCTGTTTATTCTCTGTATTTTGCACACATATGCATTGATTGTCCTGGACTAAACACTTGTATGAATATAATTTCCCCAAAATCATTAACGTATTTCCCCTCCCCTTTACCCATGTGTTCTTCTGTCCTGGCGGTCTCTCTGGTGATCTCTGGTGGTCGTGGACCCCAATGTTCCAGTGGGCCTGGCTGAGCTGGCAGGACACTGAGGCTGGTGAACTTTCAGTTCCCCTTCTCACACAATGGGCATTGTGTGGTTTCCATAGGCCTGGGGTTTTGGAGAACCAGCACTGTGTGTGCTCACCTGGTGTAGGCAATTTATCATCTGGTGACATGAGACCACAGAGTGGGCTATGACATCACAGAGTGGGTTATGTGAGGTCATCAAGCAGCTGCGACATCATAGACTGCCTCTGTGACATCACAGAGCCAGCTCTGAAATCACAGGGCAGAGGTCTGACATCATAGAGGAGATAATGACAACACAGAGTTGGCTGTGACATCAGAGACCATCTGTGTGACATTGATAATGAGTTGTGACATCACAGAGCAGATTGTGACATCACAGGGGGTTGGCAGTGTGACATCACAGAGCAGAGTATGACATCAGAGAGTTGGCTGTGACATCAGAGACCATCTGTGAGACATCGATAATGAGTTGTGACATCACAGAGCAGGCTGAGACATCATGGAGGGGTGGTTGTGTGACATCACAGGAGGGCTGTGTGACTTTACAGAGTGGGTTGTGACATCAAAGACCAGCTTAGAGACATAAGAGAGTAAACTATGACATCACAGAGCAGGCTGTGACATCACAGGAGGGCTGTGTGAGGTCACTGGGTTGGTCACTCTGCCTCAGCCCCCCCTCACAGTTTCCCCCCAACATTCCAAAGCTGTTCATGTCCAGCAGGGTCCCTGTCCCCTGGTATCCCCCTGGCCCACCTGGAGCCACAGCCTTCCCCAAGGATGTTCCACAAGATCAACCCCATAACCTGACACAGGGACAAGGGGCCAGGGCTGTGTGACCAGGACATCAAGGACGTGGATTATCCATGTCACTGGGGCCTGGTTTGGGTCCCCAGGGCAGGAAAGATGTCTGGCAGCTGGAGCAGGGCCTGGGAAGGGCCTCCAAGGTGGGGCTGGAGCCCCTGGGCTGTGAGCAGAGGCTGAGGGAGCTGGGCTTGTCCAGCCCAGAGCAGGGAAGGCTGAGGGGCTCCTCATCCCAGCCTGGCAGTGCCAGCCAGGAGTGGATGGAGAACACAGAGCCAGGCTCTTCACCGGGGGGCCTGGGGGGAGACAAAAGCCAGTGGGTGGAAGGAGACACAGGGGAGATCATCCAGGACAGGAGGAGTTGAAATGAGTCAGGCTGGTTTCAGCATTTCCTCAACACTTAAAGCAGCCTGAGCCCCTGCTCCATCCACCACTGACAGTTTTGCAAACCAGGAATTTTTCAGGCTGCTTTACCCCACTCCAGAATGAGCATCCTGATACAAGAACTTCACTGTGTTTATATCTATCACAGAACCATATTTTTTAAAAATAATTTAAGTATGGAAATTACTTGTGGATGGTGGACATGTCAGATGCTGCATGGACGTTGCACATGGCTCAGGGAAGAGCGTGATTGTTATTGAATTGTGTCCTGTTCAACCATGGTCGGTTGGCCATGAAGAGAAACTTCCTGTGCCTCTGAGTCCCACCAGTTCCTGGCCCCCAAAGGACACAAACCTGGTGAGTTCTGGTTCCCACTGCAGTGGTGGCACCTGCACCTCCCTCCATCCCCAGAGCAGAGCTCCCTTGTCCCAGAGAGTCCCTGGCAATGCAGGGATGAAGGAACCAGGACAGGCTGTGGGGATCAGGGGCAGGGCACAGCCAGGGATTTGGGGTGGTTGTCAGCCCAGGGCAGGACGTGGTCCTTGGCCTTGGGGAACCTCATCCCATTGTCCTGGGCCCATGGCTCCAGCCTGGCCAGATCCCTCTGCAGAGCTTCCTGCCCTCCAGCACAGCCACACTGCCACCCAGCTTGGGCTCACCTGGGAACTGACTGAGGGTGCCCTCGATGGCCTCATCTGTGGGAATCCACAAAATCAGAGGGTTTTGGGAAAGCTGCAAAAGACAGGCCTCAAGAGACAGTGAAAATGTGATTAGAGCTAAGCAGCAGCCGTGAGATAGGTCAGCAGAAAAATTATTTAAAAAGTAGAAAAACAAGGACAAATAGAACAATGGTCTGTGTATTAACGCTTGTCTAGAAAACCTTCCTAAGCTAAAGAAAAGTATATCTAGCGAGATATTAGGAAGTTTGAAGCTCAATAATGCAGCTCTGTGCAATGTGTTTTAAGGCTTACAAGTATGTATTGTATTAAAAATAAACAATCATTGTTTTAACCAAAGGTACATGTGCTTATAGTTGTTGGATAGAACTACTGTCAATATGCTTTTCCTCTTTTGATTGGTCAAAAAAGTTATAAAGTAAGTTGTAACATTACGTTCTTGGTCTGCTGCTTGAAATGTGAGCCGCTGGCATCTTCCTATTGTCACAACCATGTAATGAGACTGATGCTGAAAAATACAACAGCTCAAGGCACGTTCCACAGCAGTCCTGTCCCATTTGTCATTTGTACATAGCCCCCAGCTCGCGATATCATCCACATCATCAATAAAGGGATTTCACTGACCTGGCCCCAATCCTGAGCCCTGGGGACACCGCTGGATGTGACTCCATTCCTCAGCTGCTCTCAGTGCCAGGGCCTGGATAGGGGAAATGGTGGGGAGGGGGTAGGGACAAAGTGTGACTGATTGTCAGCCATGAAGGGTCTTGATTTTCATATCTGTTCAGACTGCATGAGGAGGGGCTAGGGATCAATATCAACTGGGGATTGCTAATAGCAATCTATAAACAGAAAAAGAAAACTTAACAGGAAAAAATAATTCTGCCTGCACTGTTTTCAGTATCATAGATTCACTTTGAATACACTTTTGAAATTTGTCTAATTAACCACAGAAGAACGGAAGATTTGAATTATTCCCATGGGCTTGTCTTGTTTGGGTGTTTTGAACAAATGTTTATGAGCCTTTGTCACTGAATTCCTGAAATGAAGAGATCAAGAAAGATGAGACCTCTGGAAAAGTAAAATTCATCACCAACCTGCAAGTGCTGAGTATCCATCCCCATCAGAGCAGGAATGAGCAGAAATGGGCACAGCTTTATGGCTGCCCCAGATTTGAGATGGGCCCTGGGCCTGGAGCAGGAGCCCCAAGGGCTTGAGGGCCCCAAGGCCGGGGCTATTGTGCTGCCCTGGGCAGATGGGATGGCAGCAGGGGCTGCAGAGCTCTCAGCATCTCCTGCACAGGAGAGCAGGGCACCCAGGGAGCCTCCTTTCCCTTGGCCAGGCACGTTCCCCCATGCTGGAGCTGAGTCCTGTGGCAGCTGCAGCTGCTGCTGTGCCCGTGCCAGGGGCTGAGGCCGTGGGGCAGTGCCCAGAGCAGCCTGGCCTGAGCAGAGCTGTGGGGCCAGAGCCAGCTGGGCTGGGCTGGGGAGAGGCCCTTGGTGCTGCCCAGAGCTCAGGGCAGCTGGCAGAGCTTGCAGGGAGCTGGGCTGGGCTCAAAGAGCCTGGCCCAGAAACCATCAGTGTCCATCTCAGCCTGGCTGAGTGTGCAGGGGCCAAGAAGAGCAGCCCAGGGTCTGCAAGTTCTCTGGGTGGGAGCTGAGTTGATGAGCCCTTGAGCCCTGCCAAGTGCTGGGGCTGCACCTCCAGCTCCAGAGGAGATGGGACAGATGGGAGCAGGGACAAATCATTCCTGCTGCATTCCTTCTTGTGTTTGCTTATACAGTGACCTGGATGCATATGTAGTGGAGGTGATTTGTGTCAGATAACACTGGCAGAGTGAGAAGAATAAAGTTATTTACCTGAAAATAATATTTCATGCATAATACACAATGAGTAATAAAAGACACATATGATCAGAAGAGCATCTGAGTTTTTCAGAGGATGAGACTCACTGATATGTCCAGTAGTCAAACCTGTTGAAATACTTTTCTCAGAGCTTCCTTGAGATGAGAGGTGACCAGCAGAGGCCAAGGCCAGCCAGAGCTCTCTGTCCTGGCAGCTT
Organism: Zonotrichia leucophrys gambelii; assembly: GCF_028769735.1. Lineage (NCBI taxonomy): Eukaryota > Metazoa > Chordata > Aves > Passeriformes > Passerellidae > Zonotrichia > Zonotrichia leucophrys. The sequence continues at coordinate 4,514 of NW_026992595.1, forward strand.
TTGTCTGGGGATTCCCCTGCATATAGGAAATTTTTGAGGGGAAGTATCAAATTTGGCCATGGGCGCCTGGAAAGATGGATGATTCTTTTCCATGAGAAGGAAAGCAGAGAGCCTCAGTGCTTCAAGAGGTGATAAGAGGCAGCCCTTAGCATTCCAAGATCAGCTGGACCTGTCAGGTGGCCCCTGGGAGGCCAAACCAGCCTACCCTGTTCCATCTCCCCTTGGTTCCATGAGGCCCTGCAGTGTCAGAATGTTCTCCTTGCTTCGGCAGTGTCACAATGGCCCCGTGCTTCCATGTGGCCCTGCAGGGTCACAGTGGCCCTTTGGTTCCGCTGGGCCCAACAGTGTCACAGTGGTCCTCACAGGAAGGAAACCACGGATCCCCAGTGTTTCAGGGGCTGATGAACTGCAGTGATCAGAGGCCAAGGACACAGAGATCTGTCTGTCTTGGCAGCTCTGTCTGGGAGCAACCCTTGGTTATTTAAAATTATCAATGTGGAATCCCAATTTCAGGCACTTCTCCCTGGAGGAGAAGGCCAGTTCTTCTCCACAGAAAGGAAAGCACAGAGCCCCTGTGTTTGGAAGGCAGGTGAGAGGCGGCCCTCAGGAGGCCAAGGCCAGCCAGACCTGTCTGTAATAGCAGATTATGTATAGGAGCAGCCATTACATATAGGACTTTTGGAGGTGGAATCCCAATTTCAGCCATGGGCACCTTGAGAAGGAGGTTTCTTTTCCATAGCAATGAATGCACTGAGCCCCAGTGTTTGAAGGCAGGTGAGACCCAGCTCTCAGGAAGCCAAAGGCAGCTGGACTTGTTGGTAATGGCAGCTTTTGTCTGAGAGCAATCCCTGCATATTGGGAAGGTTGGAGGGGGAATCCCATTTTGGCCATGGATGCTTGAATGAGAAGGGCAGTTCTTTTCCATTTGAAGGGAAGCCCAGAGCCACAGGGCTTCAGGGGTACCTTAGAAGAGACCCTCAACATGCCAAGGGCAGTTGCACCAGTCAGGCCAAGCCAACCAGACCTGTTCCCTGTTCCCTTGTTTCCATGGGGCTCTGCAGTGTCATAGTGCGTGGTGTCACATTGGATCCTTGTTTCCATCAGGCCCAGATGTGTCACACTGGTCTCTTGTTTCCATGGGGCTCCAGTGTCACAATGGTCCCTTGCTTCCATGAGGCCTGGCAGTGTCACAGGGGTCTCCTTGGTGTTGCAGTGTCACAATGGACCCTTGGTTCTATGGGGACTCACAATGACAGAAGGGTGTCCTTGGTTCCATGCGGCCCTGCAGAGCCCCTTGATTCAACAAGGCCTCCAAGTGTCATCATGGCCTCCAGGATTCCATGAGGCCGCAAAATGTCCCAATGAACCTTTGGTTCCATGGGGTCCTGCACTGTTCCATGAATCCTTAGTTCCATGGGGAAGTCCGGTGTCACAATGGCCTCCTTGGTTCCAGGGTGCCACTCAGTGCGACAACTGCCTCTTGGCCTGCCAGACTCCAAAGTGTCACAATGGTTCCTTGCTTCCATGAGGCCCTGTAGTGTCCCAGTGGTCTCCATGATCCCATAAGGCCTTGCAGTGTCACAACAGACCAGTGGTTTCATGCAGCCCCACAGTGTCACTATGGTCCCCTTGGCTCCACAAGGCCCTGAAGTGCCACAATGGCCCTTTGGTTCCACAAGGCCTCCAAGTGTAAAAATGACCTCCATGGTTCCATGAGGCCCTGATGTGTCATAATGGACTTTTGGTTCCATGATGCCCCAGAGTGTCACAATGGTATCCCTGGTTCAACTGTGTCTGCATGGACCCTTCATCCCATGGACACCCACAGTGTTCACTGCAGTCTCCTTCACTCCACCAGGCCCTGCCATGCTCTAATGGCCCCTTGGTTCCAGTGGGTCCCAAAGTGTCAGAACAGTCTCCATGAGGCCCCACAATGTCATTGTGCTCCCCTTGGTTCCACAGGGCCCCACAGTGGAACAATGGACTCTTGGTTCCATGATGTTCCTCAGTCCCAATGGTCTCCTTGGATCCACAGTGTCACAGTGGCCCCTTGGCTCCGTGTGGCCACGCTGTGTCACAATGGCTCATGGTTCCATGAGGCCACACAGTTTAACAAGGGACCCTTGGTTCCATCAGGCCTTGCTGTGTCACAATGGACTTGTGGTTCCATGAGCTCTCACACTGCCAGCAGCAGTCTCCTTGGTTCTACACTGTCACCATGGACCCTTTGTTCCATGAGGTTCCGCAGTAGAACACGGTCACCTTGGCTCTGTGAGGTTCTGCAGTGTCACAATGGACCCATGGTTCCACCAGGCCTTGCTGTGTCACAATGGCCCCTTGGTTCCAAGAGGTTTCTCAGGGTCACAATGATCTCCTTGGATCCGCACTATCACAATGGACCATTGGTTCAATGTGGCCCCAAGGTGCCAAAATGGATTTTGGTTCAATGGAGTTCTGCTGTGTCACAATGGACCCTTTGTTCCATGAGTTTGCACAGTGTCACAGCTGACTCCTTGGTTCTGTGAGATCCCACTCTCACCAAATCACTGAAATATTAGAATAAAGCTCCTTAACACTGATTTGCTATTTCAGAGGGTGTCATTTATTCAGGCCTGAGGTCCAACATGGGATAACACCCAACCTCACATGAACGTGTAATTCTACAAGTGTGCTGCTCATATACCATTGCTATATGTGAATTACAATTTACCCACTTCCATAAAACCCACCCCAACTTCCCAGATTCACTCCTTGTTTTCTCTATCCCTGCACCCTTGAGCCAGATGTCTTCTTCTTATCTGCCAACCATCCTTGCTGGGAAAGCAGCCCCTGCATTCCTTGTTCCTGTGCTGAAAGTTCACAGGAAGGGTAAAAATGGAATGAACCCTTTTGGTATCAGCCCCAGGCTTTGTGTGGGCAGGCAGAGGCAGGCAGGAGGCAGAGCTGTCAGCAAAGGAAGGGCCCAGCCAGGTGGGGCAGCCGGGGGATGCCGACAGCCTGCAGGGACAGAGGCGCAGGGCAGGGACACCATAGCACAGCCTGGGCTGCACAGGGCACAGGCATGTGCAGCAGCTGCAAGACAGCCCTGCCAGAGCCAACCTGGGCAGCACTTTGGCCATGGCTGCTGGGCCTGGGCCTGAGGCAGGAGCAGGAGACAAGTGACCCTTGCAGGCCTGGGGCCTCATTGCCTCCTTGTCTCTGCTCAGCAGCCTGGCAGGGGCCGCCCCATGCTCCTGCCCTTGCCATTGCACATCCCCACATGCCAGTGCCCATCCCGGCAAGAGCCCTGAGCAAGGAGGGAGGGACAGCATCTGCCTGGCCAGGGGCTGGGGCTCAGGCCTTGGCCCTTTGCATTCCTCAAACACATCCAGCTTTGCTCAGCACCAGAGACACCTTGGCCTTGTTTGTCCCTGTCATGGTTTTAGCCTGGCACAGAGCCAGTGCCCCCATGAAAATGCCTCACCCTGGTGTCTGCTGTGAGATGTGACCAGGAATAAGCAAAACAGGCTCTAACTTAAACATAAAGACCACTTTATTACTTAAACTACAGGAAAATAGGGAGAGACTATAAAGAAAAGAAAAAAAAAAAAAAATTGAAAACCTTACAAAACCACTTTTCCTCCTCCCCACTCCCTGACTTTCCCAATCCAATACATTCTCTCAAAAATACCAACTGCCCAGCCCGGCACGACACTTTAGTATACTCAAACTGCAGTTCATGAAGAGGAAAGGAGTCCTTCTTGTTCCATAGGCTTCTGGAAACACACTGAAAACCTCGGATGCTTCCTTGTCACTTCGGCACCGCCCGGGGAGAAAAAAAAAGTCTTTTTGCCGCTTGTGACATGTTCCTTCCATGCCCAGTGCTCTCACCACCGAGACATGGATCAGAGCTGCTTTTAGGGTGGTCTTTCAAGGATGCCTTGTCTCACTCCAAAAAGGCACAGTCTCTGCTTTTGGGACAACTGTCCCCCCCATATTTTTCCAACCCCCTGGGGCCGGGGGGTCCTCACAAATGAACCCTCCTGGTTTTGAGGCACTGCCTCCCCCTAAATGCAGTCTGTGTCACAGGAACAACTGAGTCCATGGCTACAAGAAAAAGTCCAGCCAAAAGGCCACTCCAAATCATCTCTCCCCATCCAATCATCTCCACAATCTCCGGGCCAAGTCATCTCATCTCTCATCTCCCTTCTTATTCAGCTTCGAGGAGGATTAGCATTTTTGTAAGGCCCCAATCATGCAAGAAAGGGTTAAAAGTTTTCAGTCTCTGTCTGTCGGTCCCGGAACGGCTCCCACGCACGCTGCCCACACGCTGCCGCTGCGGCCGGGCAGTCTTCCTCCCCCTTCTCGCTGGCTGCTCTCCTGGGGGGGAGAGGGGGGGAGGCTGGCTGCCCGATGTCTCGAATGTCTCTTGGGGCTCCCCCACCCTTCCATCCTTGAGAGCCCCCTCAACCCCCGCCTCTGTCCAGGCCCCAGGCCTACCGAATGGCTGGCCCCTCCCCCGCCCAGCAGCAGGCCGGGCGGGGGAGAGAGATCTGAACTCCTCGCCCGACGATGTCCAAAAGAGGAAGTGCCAGGGCAGTGCCCTGCTTTTAACCCCTGTCTATTCTCGGAGGTGTGTCCAAACCCCACTGGCTACACCAGGTGTCAGTATGAAACCCAAAACCTTCATTGGTTTGACCACAGCTTCCCAGAATTCCCACTTCTTCCTGGTCAAACCATGACAGTCCCCAGCTGTCATCACTGCCTCCAGTGTTCAGCTCTGCATGGAACCTGGGGACAGTTTCTCACTTGTGTTCCTCAGTGGGACCCATTAAAACTTCAAGAAACTTTGCGTTTTTAATTTAACTTTGAGTTCTTGAGAAGATTTTTGAAGACACTCTCAGGGACTGAGCCTGATGTAAACATCATCAAAGCCCTAAGAGGGTCATTAGAATTTTACTAGTCCAATTATGGAGAAAGATTTCAAGGACCTTGTAAGAAATACACATTCCTATTTTAAAGCATGTATTTTATTTTATTTCTCTTTAGAGCAGACTTGATTGCAGCATTCTGTGATTGATATTGACCCAGGGTCTCTCCTCAGCAGCTCTGGCCTGCTCACAGAAGCTGTGCCTTGAGCTCTGACCCAATGTGGACCACCTTGCTCCACATTGCCCAGCCCCATCCTGTCTGTCCTCACTCCCCTGGGCCCTGCTGTGCTTGCAGAGCTGCTTGCACTCACCCTAAGAGGGGTTTTCAATTTTTGGGGTTTTTATGAGCAATCAGAAACTCCTGAGTTTCCCCACTGCAAACAGACACACTGCTCAGGTGTGTGCCAGCCCCAGGTGCCACCAAAGCCACTGCAGAGCTGCCCTGGGCCAGCTGTGAGGGTGGATCATCAGCCCAAGCTGCACTGGGCCCCTGCAAGGGGCTGTGGCCATGGGCACTGCACTGACCCCACTGCTGGGTTTGGCTGCCATGGCCACCGAGAGAAATGAAACTGTCCTTGGAAACACTGGGGAGGACTGGGACATACTGGGGAACACTGGGAACGCTGTGGGAGACACTGGGACATACTGGGAGTGACACTGGGGAGGGTTGGGACTCACTGGGGACTCTGGGGACATTGCAGAGAAAACTGGGGACACTTGGGCATGCTATGGATGACATTGGGAGGAACTGGGAACGACTGAGAATGAACTCAGGTGTATTGTGATGGACTGGGCTGTACTGGGAGGAACTGGAGGGGCACTGGGGTTATACTGGGCTGTACTGGGAATGAAGTGGTCTGTACTGGGTAGGACTGGAGTAGGGTGAATTGGCTGTTCCCGCCTCCACCGCATCCCATTTGCCGATGCTGCCGCCCATCAGCGCCTGCAACCAATCAGCGCCAGGAATCCGGGACTAGGGGCGGTGCCTACATGGGCGGATCATTTTCTTTTCGCATACAACTCCCGGCATGCCCTGCGGCACAATTGAGCCCCATTGCAGCCGGGACTACAATGCCCGTCATGCCCGGCGCTCCACAGAACACTGGCATCCGCCACCTCTTTGTCCCTTAAGTGTCCCCCAGACCCACCAGGATCCCTCAGTGTCCCCTCAGCGCCCATTCGGGACCCCCCAAAGCGTCCCCGGACGCCCCGAGTGCTCCCATCCCTACAGATACCAGGTACAGCCACTTCTGGGAATTCAACTCCTCTCATTCCCCGCAGCCCCAGAGCCCCTCAGAAGACAGTCCCGCGCCTAAAACTCCTGCCGTGCCCCGCGCCCTAAAAAGGCCGGGCAGAGCTCCCCGAGCTCCCCCGAATGGGGTCCGAAAGTATTGAAGTTGCCCCGAGGGCTTGAAGTCGCGGCTGGGACGCAAAAGCGTCCCCCAACAGCCGTCCCGGACCCCCAAACATCGCGTTCGAGCCACTTCCGGGACTGCAGCTCCCATCATGCTCCGCGGCGCACGTCCAGCGCTATTCTAGCCGGGACTTTATCTCCCGTCATGCCTCGCGCCCCACCGAGAGCCATTGCAGCTGCGCCTAGAACTCCCGTGATGCTCCGCAGCCCCGTTAAACTGCAGGATACCCGCGCATACAACTCCCATAACCCCCCGCGCCTCAGGCACCACCCGGCTTCCCCAAGTATCCTCCAGAACCTCAAGTTTTCTCTGAATTCCCTCCCCAGACACAAAACTGCCCTAAATGTGCCCCAGAAATGTCTCCAGGGATCTCGAAGTGGCCCCTTTGACGCTGTGTGAGAAAATAAGACAAAAGATGACAAGAATAAATAATTTGGTAATTACAAGGTAAATTATTTGAATAAGGAAGGAGAAATCAATAGCTGATAGTTGTCGATTAATGAAGGGAATTTTATTACTTAGAACGAATGAGCAATAATTTTTTTGGTTGGTAAAAATGCATTGATTTTTCATATTACTTTAGAAATTGGGTATTAAAAATATTGAATAATAATATTATAAATAAGATAAATATTTCTATAATTTTAGTAATTATTATATTCTGATTTTCAAGTAAAATGCAGAATTTTTTTTAATGTTTTGGGATGTCAGTCCCAGGTGGGCGATGTCAGACATGGTGAGGCTGGGGGTGAGGAGCAGCTGGGCCAAACAGGCTCAGCCTGCAAGGGGCTCATTCTTCTCCATGCCCAGACCTCCTAAGGAGACATTGAGCATCCCGATCACTTGGGGTATGCTTCTGTCCCCTCTTCTCTGAAATGTAAAGAGAAATATATTCTCTTGACTAAAACCAAAAATCATGAGGTGCACTTTGAAATCTTCCTCCTGAAGAGAGCTCCAAACTGACTCCAATCCCTGCACAAGCCCTGGAGACCCACAGACAATGGAAGGGAGACAAAGAGCTCCTGAGGGCTTTCTGTATTTTAATCAGCCCCACGCTGGATTTGGGGCTGGCTCCAGGAGCCTCAGGCTCGCAGAGAAGGATGGAGAAGCTGCTCAAGGAGTCAGCAGCAAAACTCCAAGTGCCTTGGAGCATGGCTGGGCCCCAGGGAGGGCAGGGAGTGCCAAAGGCTGCCCAGGGCCTGGTGAGAGCAGATCCTTGAGGGCAGGATTGCAGGGAGCCCAAGGCTCTGAGCAGGGAACTGCAATGCTGAGCCAGGCCTGGCTTGGCTGGGTTTTCTCTCCTTTCAAGAGTCTCTGGGTAGGCACTGTTGGTTTCGGGTCCATGGTCCCTGTGCTGCTCTTGGCCTGCTCTGGTCAGGGTGACGAAGGCAAAAAGCTCTGACCATGGTCCTGATGTTGTCTTATGTTTTCTGTGGTTAGAGGTGTTATTTTAATTCTTCATTTGCACGGTGGCTTGTTGTTCTAGGGGTTTTTGTTAGGTTATTCTTTTCTGTTAGGTCTTATGGGATTTTCATATTTGGTTATTGGGTGAAATAATCTTCTTCTTTATGGTGTCGAGTGGTTCGCCATCTTAGATGAGAGTGGGAGTGATAGTGAAAGTTTTAAAATCATAAAATTTGGGGAATTAGAAAGAAGCTAGACTCTGTGGAGCCCTGGGAAAATGTTAAAAATAGACTCTGAAAATGTTAGGCTTTGTGTTTGCCAGATCATGTGAAATTGCACCTGTGTAAGGAGTATATGATAAATTATATAATTGTTAGATGTGATGATTGTTTAGTTATTAAATATAATTATTGTATAATCATAAGAAGAATCATGAGAAACTATGTTAGAAGTTTGAGGGGGACCACAACCAGACCATGCTTGGATGAAATCTATGTATACAATTGAACAATATAGGTTTAATAATTAACATGAAAGTTATATAACGATAGAATATAAAAACATGTTCATCCCGAATGCATGTTGGAGACAGATTTGGGTTTGTACCCCTGACACCCAGAGCTCTTCAATAACAGCACCTGTATAGAATCATTCTCATGATTATGTGCTTCTGAACACTGACAGGAGCAGTGGGGGGAACACCTGACAGTGAGGGGATTTACATCATTTTAAATCCTTTACCTAGCATTGGAACTTGGCATAACTATTAAACATTCAACAAACAATCTATGACTAACATTGGAACTTTATATTAACTCCTTTAACAATGAACTTTATATCAACTCCTTTAACAATCGATTCTCCACAATTTCCCCCTCTAATTGTTCCATTGGGCTCAAGCCTGCATCAATTAGCAATTACTTCTTCTTGAAAGTACAATTGTTTTACAATTTTTAATACTGGTTGTAAATTTGCTTCTCATCTTCAGATTCTTGATCATTCATTATCATGAATACTTTTACTTCTTTCTTATTAAGCTCTTTTGGTATCATTACACTTGCTTGTACAGCAGATGTTACAACTCGGATTATACAGGGGAGCATGCAAGGTAGGAGGATCAAACCAGCAATTTCACATAAGATGAAAAAGGGTATTTTTTTCCACCAGTTTCCTTTTAATGACCAGAAATTGTCCCACCAGCTGGTATCGAATGTAGGGGTCCACGCTTGTGTTCCAACATAAACTAACTTCTGGATTTCCTTTGAGATATTTCTAATGACTTCACTGCAGTCATCTATTTCTAAGCAGCACTCAGAGGAGTTAAATTTTCCACATGTGCTTCCTTCGTGGGCTAGTAAATAATCTACTGCTAGTCTGATGTGATACACCACAGTTCTAGTCTGGGATAGTTGGTCATTTATGTGGTCTAAAGCCAGAGAGGCTCGGTTCGATACCATCTCGAGTACTGCTTGTAATCTCAGAATCCGATTTAACCCTGTATAAATTGGGGTCCGGTGTCTCCAGGACCCATCTTGAGCCCAGGTCGCCGGTCCATAAAAGCAAATTATTTCCTGGGGAGTCCATACTGTGTTTTTCCGTGTCTGGGTTCCTCCAATTTCAATTAAGTTTCTTTTTCATCAGCTAGATTTGTTCAAATCATCATATACTGGGACCCCTTGGTTAGATTCAGACTCTTTTGGGAGTAAGAAAAATGACGGTTTAATAATTCTGATAGTGCAAGTGCTGCTCCACTCCCTGGGTAATTCAGTGTAAGCCACATTCCCACATATCCAAACCAGGTTTTCTGGAGCTTTCTAAGAAGCATCACTGATAGTCATTGGAAATTCCCAGGGAAATTAAAACTGACAATGGCCCAGCATATGCCTCCAAGGAGTTCCTAGAGTTTGTCCAGCTGTGGCGAGTGGAGCATAAGACAGGCATTCCCCACTCCCCCACAGGTCAAGCTGTGATCGAGCGTGCCCACCACACACTCAAAGAGGTCCTGGCTAGGCAGAGCAATTCTGCAGCGTGGATGACTCCGCAACAAAAGCTCTGCAAAGCCCTATTTACCATTAATTTTCTGAATCGCTCATGTGAAAACATGAATCCTCCAGTAATACGTCATTTCAATAATAACAACCAGTTTAAGTTGTCACAGTGTCCACCAGTTCTCATTAAGGACCCAGAAACTTGGGAAACCAAGGGTCCTTATGAGCTCGTCATGTGGGGGCGTGGTTACGCATGTGTATCCACCCCCTCAGGCCCTCAATGGATACCCCAAAAGTGGGTAAAACCTTTCGTCCCCAAATATCCAGCTCCAGCAGACGGGGATAAGAAACAAGCAGCTGTCGCTTTCAAGAGAAGACGCTGCCGGAAAAAGAAGGAAGACTCTTCCTAAGAGAGTTAGCTACATTCCAGCAGACCTATGAATTTGTATGTGTTTGGGGTTTTTTTACAAAAATGTTTGTTTTCCTTTGTAGAACAGAAAATCTACCTCCTACCTAACCTCACGATGAGCCCTGTCCGAGTTGTCATCCTGTTCACACTGAGCAGTCTCACAGCTGTGTGGATCGTTCCTCAGCCACGCCAGAACGTCTGGGTGACCCTGGCACAGACGCTCCAACAGGAAAATATATGCCTGTCCACAGCAGCAGCGAAAGATCCCATGTCTACCTGCCTGGTAGGGATTCCATTGCAAGCTAGAGAGTTCACAGACAATGTAAATACACCTATACCTCACCCAAGTCCCAGACCAAATCACACACAACCACACAAAATCCATCACCAACAAGCTGTAACAATAAAAATCCCCATAGAGGAGTGGCTGCCAAAGCTACCCAGAGCAGCTCAAGAGCCTCAAGAGTTAGAGCAGTTGGGCTCCTCCCCTGCACCATACTGCATACACTTCTTCTTTATGCAACATTCCAACACCAAATCTTTTAACAACATTAAACAGTACCGAGAGGAATTCACTGCCAATAGGTAGTGTAAGGTTTTAAGCCATGTTGCAGCGGACAATCCAGACCATTCACATCCCAAGAGCCTCCCCAAAGGTTTGTTTTTAATTTGTGGAGATTGGGCATGGGCAGGAATCCCTTCTCGGCTTTTAGGAGGGCCATGTACCATCGGGGGATTGTCCCTGTTGGCACCCAACCAAACCATGATTGGTGAGTGCACTCATAAGAACAATTCGGTCAGCAAAATTCATAAGAGAAGCGTAGACAATTTGGACACAAATTGTGATGCAGAAATCTTCCATTGGGCTAAGTCAAAAAGAGTTGCTGTATCCCTGTTCCTTCCATGGGTTGCAGCAGCCAAGGCTCTAGGTGAATTGGGCCACCTAGAGTGCTGGAGTCAAATAGGCAAACTTGACATCCACGCCTCAGCTCCCTCCTAGAAGACAAGGAAATTACCAGGCAGGCCACACTCCAAAATCGTGCAGCCATAGATTTCCTCCTGCTGCTGCATGGACACGAGTGCCAGGAATTTGAAGGACTATGCTGCCTGAACCTAGCATCAAAAGCACCTAATATCCACGCAGCTCTCCGAGAAGCTAAAAGCCTGATTGGACGAGTCAAGCAGGAATCCGAGGACTGGTTCAGCGGATTGTTCAAGGACTGCGGACTCTCGGAGTGGTGGACCTCTATAATGAGGACAATTTTGTTGTTTTTTGTTGTTCTTTTTCTAATCATGTTAGCATTCGGAATTCTACATCACATGCTCTTTAAGGCAATCAATGGTTTTGTCTCCAGCACAGCAGAGGTCAACCGCTCAGAGTTTGTGGAGCTAAAGCAAACTGACAAGCCTGCAAACCATGAGTAGTGGACAAATTCATAATCAGCAGCAGAAATAGTCCGACACATTTCCTTTTGTTTTAGTTAACTGAAAAGGTGGAGGTGTTGTATTGCACTAAATAGGAATTTGGTTACACTGCGTGTTGGGAAAAAACGTTATTGGGTCACGTGAATGGCATGTTCCCCCTTCCACATGGGTTCCCCTCACATAACCCCCTGGTTCTGTATGCCTTATGGTCTGTCCCACGGATGGTCCCTCCCCTCACCCCTCCCCGATGTGGTCCTCTTTCCGTGCCCCCACCACCTGGGGCATAAAACCCCAGCGCAGGTGAGGCACGCGCTCTTTGCTGCCTGGGTGGTCGCCAACACCAGAGGTGATCTGTCCCACACGAATGAACTGGACACTTTGACCCACGTGGCAGGGAGCGGTTCTTGTCTCTTATCTTGTGCATGCGGTTCTGTGTGGGCTTGGGTCCTGAGTGAGCCGGGTTTGGACTCATATAAGCCCAGAGACCTACGGATACTGCAGTCAAGCAGGGTGATTGATGGGAAAAGACAGTCAGGGTATGCAGTCGTGGATGAACGAATGGGAAAAGTGAATGAAGCAGGTCCTCTGAGTGCGGGTTGGTCGGCACAGGCTTGCGCACTATACACGGTTCTGAGAGCCTTGAAAGGACTGAAGGGGAAGAAGGGAACAGTTTTTACAGACTCTAGGTATGCCTTTGGGAGATTTCACACCTTTGGGAAAATCTAGGAAGAAAGGGGGTTGATCAACACACGGGGAAAGGAACTGATGCACGGAGAATTGATCTGGCAAATCTTGGAAACACTAAGGGGGCCAGAGGAAATTTCGGTGGTCCATGTGAAGGAACACCAGGCAGGAATTCAGTTCCAAACACGGGGCAACAATTTGGCAGACCAGGAAGCCAAAACCGCAGCACTGATGATGGTAAGTATCCTGGAAATTGAAGCAATTGAGGTCCCAGATGACCCTCCTGTACCCTCCCAAAAGGAGATTGAAAGCTATGAGAAGATTGGGGGAAAATTGGAGGAAGGTAAGTGGAAATTGCCGGATGGGAGAGAACTAGTCTCTAAAGGTTTTACCAGGAAGATTTTGAGGAAACTGCACTAGCGAACACATTGAGGGGCACAGGCCCTAGCAGAACAATTTCTGAAATTTTTCTGGTGCAGGGAAATTTACAAATTGGCCAAAAAGGAGGTACAAGGATGCATGATTTTTCAGAAAGTCAACAGAACTAGGGCAAGACAGGCAATCCTGGGCAGTCGCCCCATTGCGTACCGACCATTTGAAAGGATTCAAGTTGATTTCACAGAATTGCCTGAAGTTGGGAGATTCAAGTTTGTGCTTGTGATCATGGACACATTGACCCATTGGGTGGAGGCTTTCCCCAGTCCACAGGCAAAGGCTCAGACGGTGTCCAGGAAATTACTGGAGAAAATTGTGCCCCGATATGGGGTGGTGGTTACATTGATTTGGACCAAGGAACACATTTTACATCAAAGATTATTAAGCAGATGGCAGATGCGCTAGGCATTCGGTGGGAATACCACACTCCATGGCATCCCCAGAGCTCAGGACAGGTGGAAAGGATGAATCAGACCTTGAAAGCACAGTTATCTAAATTATTTTAGAAACTCGCATGTCTTGGCAGAAATGCCTACCTTTAGCCTTGCTTAATATCAGGGCAATGCCTCATTCAGAGACGGGACTCTCACCGTTTGAAATGGGATGCCACATAAGCATGGGATGCCAGTGGGACACCCCAGGCTTGAGGATTGTCAGATTCAACTGTATCTGGTTGCAATCAACAAAAATTTGCAAGAACTCAGGAAACAAGGGATAGTATCTCAGAGTGCTCCTCTGGGATTCGCTATCCACAAAATCCAACTGGGTGACAGAGTGCTTGTGAAAGTGTGGAAAGATGTACCCCTCTCTCCTCACTGGGAAAGTCCCTTTCTTGTGCTCCTGACAACAGACACGGCCATTCGGATGGCGAAGAAAGGCTGGACACACGAGTCTAGGGTGAAGAAAGTTGAACATCAGGAGGAAGCACCTGAGTGAAGAGTCACTTCTTCCCCAGGTGACTTGAAACTCAAACTCCAATGTCCTTGTAAATGACTGACGGCGAACCGATAGGTTGTATTCTGACTCTGTATGCTATCCGTTTGTACATTTTAAGTGTGAATATTGTCAGGGAGCTTTTATTGTGCGCTGCAGAAGGGGGCAGAGGCCAAAGGGATTGTGCACCCAGTGTCTGGAAGAGGAGCTTGAGCTGACTGACCGCATTCTAACCCTAGCTACAGATTTAGGAATTATCGAATTAGATTCACAAGAGTGGTTCCACATTTTCCAGAATGGGGTGCGGGGAAAACTGAAATCTAAGGCAGAAATATTGGATGTGGAGTGCTGAAAGTCAATCAAGGTACCGTGCAGCTCAGATGCCATCAGAATTTCAAGGTGGGGCGCCTTTAAAAGGAGGTAAGCGGCTAGGTCAGAGAATGTATTCCCTGAAGAATACTCCTGCTGCCGTGAAGATGGTCTTTCTTGCCTCTTGTGGCACCCCAGGGAGCGGAGGCAAACGCAGAGGAGTACGCCTGGTGGGAATCCTGATTGTCCTGAGCCTATCCATGTGCAGGACGCAGAGTCTGCACACTGAGGTCCCGATGAGAGGCGGAAATGAGAGCTCTGCATATGAGTGTGTAAATTGCACTCAGGTGGTCCCAGCTGAGCAAGGGGATGGGAAACCCACAGCATACCAAGCCCTGGAAAATTGTCTCAGGGAACCTGGCAGGTAGTGTTGGAAGAATGGCATGAGGGTCAAATTGTGTGAATTGGAAACAGGGATTTGGTATATTAATCGCGAGGCAGGGCTAAGGAACAGGCAGTCAGATGAGCACAAACATCAGATACGGGAATGAAATGTAGAAACCATGTCAATCTCCATTTGTAACCAATGTAACCGGACCATGTGGGTTGGGGGAAAGAAAGAATCGATCTTTGTCGCATATCACCAGGTGAATCCAGTGTGTTATGGCAATGCGAGGCTGGGGATTTGCACGATTAATGGGAAAATGTATTGGATGGCAAGAAATGTCAAGTTTGATAGCAAATTTACCTTGAACAGAAACCCACTCATATTTGATTTGGCAGAGGCAAATGATGATAGGGTGTGCTTGCACTATGACCGTGTTGTCTGCTTCACGAAAAATAAAGATGGTGAGGATCCTGAGGGGAGAATGAATGAGATAACTCAGGAACTGAAGCAAAGGGAGTCAGAACTGAGGAGAAAAAGAGTTGCACAGGAAAGATTGAAAACACTGGGAGAACAATATGAAATGCTGGAGAAACAATATGCTGATGGGGAACTACCTTCCCCAGACAGGAACCTGTTCATTGACCTGATGCAAGAAACTGCAATTGAACTGGGATTGTCAAATTGTTGGATTTTTGGGGGGCTGAAGTCAGCAGAAAAATGGCCTTGGAAAGGGGAAGGTTTGGTTCTGGAACAGCTTTTGAAATGGGACAATCCGAGGGTCTCAAAATTGGCACAGAGACCTGAGGGATGTATTTTGGACCAGAGGGTGATTGGAACCATCTGCGTCAGTCGAGAAGGAAAGGAGTACACCGAAATGGTGGGATGCACCCCGTGTGTGTTTACCCTGACAGTGAACTCAAACACCAAAAGCAAGGTCTGGCAGCCAGAACGCCCTTCAGGGTACTGGAGCAGGAAGAATGAGACAAATTGTGAATGGAACAAAAGGATAGGACTGTGTTGGGTCAAAAATCCTGCAGTCAACCCTTTTCAATTCTTGGAGGGCCTGAGAAAGTACTGGGGAGACCCAGGGAAAATAACCATTAGATGGAAAGCCCTGGATGGAATTTATTGGATTTGTGGAAAGAAGGCATACAGTGAGTTACCCCCAAGGTGGAAGGGATCATGCACTCTGGGCATGATTCGGCCGGTATTCTTTACTCTTTCTCGAACAAAAAGTAAACAGCTAGGGGCTCCATTATACGAGACCCTGAGAAGAGAGAGAAGAAATCTGAAAATGATGATACCAGTGATAAGTGGTAAGCAAGCCTGGGAGAAGGAAGAGTGGCTGGCGGCAAGAATAACTGATTATTATGGACTGGCCACGTGGGCCCAGGATGGAAGCTACGGGTATAGGACTCTGATTTATCTACTGAACTGGCTGATTCAGCTGCAGACAGTGGTGGGAATTAGTTTGAATCACACCTCTGAGGCCCTGGATTTACTTAGTCAGCAGCACACCCAGGTACGGGCATTTGTGTACCAGAATTGAATAGCTTTAAACTATTTGCTGGCCAAAGAAGGGGGCGTGTGTGCAAGGTTCAATGAATCAGAATGTTGTATTGAAATTGATGATTATGGGGAAACCATAAGAGGTTTGGTGGCCGAGATCAAAACGGTGGCCCATGTCCCAGTTCAAAAATGGAACTGGATTTTACAATCTTCATGGTGGGACAAATTGTTTGATGGGGCCTGGTGGAACAAAGTGATGTTTTTCGTGCTCTGTTCAGTAGCTGGAATCCTACTCCTGCCTTGTCTAATTCCATGCTTTTTTAGACTGATCCACTCTGTGGTCCAGGGAATACAGATAGCGATAATTCCTGTGGATCCGGAGGGAGCTTCCGGAGGCAACACATCTAAAATCATGTGATTGGGACAAAGGCAGTGTGCCAGCAATGCTGCTGAAGTATTGGCAAAGTTCGAGAAACAAGCAAAAGCGAATGAATGTGAATAATATGGGATAACAGGGTGTTCCACAAGGGGAGTACAGAATAGTGTAAGGGAGGCACTCTGTTTGTGAAAGACTCTCAATGGTGGCTGGTAGAAGTAGAAAATGAAAAATTTAGCAATTTGAGAGCATGAATTAAATTGGTGATATAAATGGGGAGGGATTGTAGTATATGATAGAGATAATTCATGCTATTAATGTATAAAATATTGTAAAATCTACACTATGTCTTTTGACCATCCTGGCCGGGAGCAGTGTCTTATTCATATCTAGTTCCTGGATGTTCGCTGAGATAAACACTGGGGTTTTAACGTAAGAATAAAAATTTCCAGGCCAATAATCACCGGCTTCCCTGGGTTGCCGGGTCCACCTAAGAGCGATTATCACCTTGATGATTACATCTACCACGATGATCGACAGCGCCACCCTGATGCATGCGAATGCTGACTTCCCCAAAGTCGACTGACAACATCGAGACACCTGGATTGAGTCTTTGTCTACCTCTGCACATGTAAAGCCACGGTTCTGCATGTGAAGAGACACAAAGGACATTCGGTCATTTCTGCCTCAGGAAGAATAAACTGTATATGAACTTGCTGCGCGAAGCATCATTCATGAACGGGGGAGACTCTGACATTTGAAGGTCAGATCCGTGTTCACACAGCGCCGATCCCGGGCTCGACACTGACCCTTGGCTGAGGTGGTTTCGACGACCAAACTTCGGTCTCACAGACAAATTAATAAATCTTTGCTAAATTTTCTTAAAAATTTGGCTCTCAATTTGATCATTTAAAATGGGATGGAACAGCACAGACTGCTGAAAAGATTCCAACTGGTCTCAGGGCCCAGAGAAAGCCAAAACTGTTAAACTTGGTATTTGGTAGTCCAAGTCTGTATAAAAAAATGCTCTAAAATGTCAGCTTTCAAGAAAATGTCCTAGGTTGATGTTTCCTGTGCTGGTGAGAATCTTTTAAACCCAGCCTTCTCCTGACCTCTCTGCTGTTGCAGTTCCATGGATGGAGGCTGTTGTCTCTTACCCCCTGCCATGGGCAGGCTGGTGTTCATCAATCTCCAGGACAGCAGGGCCCCATCCCACATCAGTGTGACTTGGGAAGGCAAAATCCATCACTCCAAATGTCACCCTTTGCTCCTTCTTGCCAGAAATTTGACCCTGGCACTGGGGTTTGCTGTGGGTTGCAGCAGCAAAAGGGAAAACCCTGTGACATTTTGGGGCAGATGGAAGCAAGGAAACCCCTGTGACACTGTGGGGCCTGATGGAATCAAGGGTCCTTTGTGACACAGAGGTGTCACGTGGAGCCAAATATCCATTGTGACAGTTTGAGATCTCATGGAACCCATTGTTCATTGCGACAATGCGGATCCAAGGAGACCATGGTGTTGCTCATTGTTTATGCAAAGCTGTTGCATTAATCATGGAATCATGGAGCCCATTGTGACACAATGGGGCCCCGTGGAACCAAGGGGCCATGGTGACACTTGGAACTAAGGCTACCACTGTTGAGTACAGAACCTCGTGGAACCAAAAGTCCATTGCCACAGAGCAAGGCCTCATGGAACCATGGAGTGCAAAAGTCTAAAACATTTTCTGCACAGTTCTGCCTTGGGTAAGGGAAATATTATTGTGGCAACTTGGTCTTGGCACACAACTGAGAAGTGTGTATGTTTTCAGTGGGGAAATTCAGGAGTTTGAGATTGCTTAAAAAAATACACAAAGGGAAAACCCCTCTTAGGTTGAGTGCAGCCAGCTCTGCAAGCACATCAGGTCCCAGGGGAGTGAGGACAGACAGGATGGGGCTGGGCAATGTGGAGCAAGATTGTCCACATTGGGTCAGAGCTCAAGGCACAGCTTCTGTGAGCAGGCCAGAGCTGCTGAGGAGAGACCCTAGGTCAATATCAATCACAGAATGCTGCAATTGTCTCTGCTCCAAAGAGAGCAGTAATGAAATACACCCTTTAAAATAGGAGTGCATTTTTTTAAAAGCTCTTTGAAATATTTCTCCATAACTGGAGTAGGAAACCTAGAAACCTAGGAGAGCCAAGGACACTGTTGCTGCTTCAGGCCCAAAAAGTGCAAACAGTGAATTGAGCAGAGCAGACTGGGAGGATGGGTCTTCACAACCTGAAGCTGTAATTGCACATTTAACCCCAATATGGAAATGGACCAAAGCTTATAAAAGTGTGAAAATGTGTGACCCATTGTCCATCTTGGGTGTACCCTCTGCCGGGCTCTTGTACTGTCCCAGGTGTATCCTTTGAAGGCCTTTTAATAAATCCCTATGTCCTGGTTTAGGACAAATTAGGGGAAATCTCCAAGAGGGAGCCCCCCAGAACAAAACAAACCTCCAACCACCCCTCCCCCAACACCGGGTTCGGGAAGGAATTTCTCGGAGGAGCAAAGTGGAAAACAAAACCTATTTATTTACAAGTAACAAAAGAACACTCCCCAACACAAGAAAAGAAAAGGGACCAGACTGTGTTGTGGAGGGCGCCGAATCTTCTCTAGCAGGCTTCGGGTGTCCTGGAGCTCGCAGGTCAAAATCCGCAGAATCCGGAGCCGGTCCAGTATCTTCAGGGGAGGGTAAGAAAGAGAGAGAGAGAACAAAAGAAAAAGGAAAAAAAAAAAAAACAGCGCAAAAGCAAAAAGCAAGCAAGCAAGCAAGCAAGCAAGCAGCAAGCAAGCAGCTAGCAAAGCCAAGCAGCAAAAGCCAAAAGCCAAAAGTGCCTGGTCACACCCCCCCCCCCCCTCCTCTCTTCCCCATCCCGCCACAGCCAGACTGCCGGGGGGGGGGGGGGTGGGGGAAAAGGCACAGCTGCCAGACATAACACACGATATTGGGATAAAGGCTGTCACCCCACGACACTCCACCCCTTATCCCATATCGTGAACATACAATAAAAAACATTCATTTCACTTACTCACACCTTTTGACACTTACGCATTCCTCTCATCTTACTTGCTCAAACCTTTGACACTTACAGTTTCCTTCTGTCTCACATTCAACAAACAATGACAGTCATATATGAGTCTCATCCCACAATCAGGTCTCCCTGAGGTACACACCGTGTTGTTCCATCTTTCTGCATTATCCACCATGTATTACCTGGTCCTTGAGCAAAGACAATCCCACGGATGGGTTTGTCTGTACTCGAGGCAGGGTTGATCCATACTGTCTTTCCCAACAAACCTCTGACATGGGCCACTGGGGCTTTATCCCCATCTACTATATTAAGGAGCTCAGACTGAGCAGGACCCGCTCGGTTGGTGGAACCTCGAGTGTTAACTAACCAGGTAGCCTTTGCCAAATGCTGCTCCCAGTTTTTTAAAGACCCCCCTCCCAATGCCTTTAAGGTGGTTTTTAACAATCCATTGTACCTTTCCACCTTCCCTGCAGCTGGTGCATGATAGGGGATATGGTATACCCACTCGATGCCATGTTCCCTAGCCCAAGTATTAATAAGATTGTTTTTAAAATGAGTTCCATTATCCGACTCAATTCTTTCGGGAGTACCGTGCCTCCAAAGGACCTGCTTCTCAAGGCCCAAGATAGTGTTACGGGCTGTAGCATGGGACACAGGGTAGGTTTCCAACCATCCTGTGGTGGCTTCTACCATGGTTAGTACATAGCGCTTGCCCTGGCGTGTCTGGGGCAGTGTGATGTAATCAATCTGCCAGGCCTCCCCGTATTTGTACTTAGACCACCGCCCCCCATACCAGAGGGGCTTCAGTCGCTTGGCCTGCTTAATGGCAGCGCACGTCTCACAGTCACGAATAACCTGAGAGATACTGTCCATGGTTAGATCCACCCCTCGGTCTCGTGCCCACTTATAGGTGGCATCTCTACCCTGGTGGCCTGAGGCATCGTGGGCCCATCGTGCTAAGAATAACTCTCCCTTATGCTCCCAGTCGAGATCTATCTTCAACTCCCCTATCTTTGCAGCCTGATGTACTTGCTGGTTGTTTTGCTGCTCTTCATTAGCTCTACTTCTGGGGACATGGGCATCTACATGGCGAACCTTCACAGGTAACTTCTCTAACCGAGTAGCGATATCCTTCCACTCTTCCGCAGCCCAAATTGGTTTTCCTCTGCGCTGCCAGTTGGCCTCTTTCCATCTCTTCAGCCATCCCCATAGAGCGTTGGCTGCCATCCAAGAATCGGTATACAAATAGAGCCTTGGCCACCTCTCTCTCTCTGCAATACCTAGGGCCAGTTGAATAGCTTTGATTTCAGCAAATTGACTGGATTCACCCTCTCCTTCAGTAGCCTCTGCAACCCGTCGAGTGGGACTCCATACAGCTGCTTTCCACCTCCGTTTCATCCCTATGACACGACAAGAACCATCAGTGAATAGGGCGTAACGTGTTTCTTCTACTGGCAACTGATTGTATGGCGGAGCTTCCTCAACCCGGGTCACTGGCTCTTGCTCCTCATCTGCGACACTAAAGCTTTCACCTTCGGGCCAATTTGTAATTATTTCTAGAATCCCAGGGCGATTTAACTTCCCAATCCGAGCGCGCTGCGTAATGAGGGCAATCCACTTACTCCAAGTAGCACTGGTGGCATGGTGGGTAGAGGGAACCTTTCCTCTGAACATCCATCCCAGCACCGGTAGTCGGGGTGCGAGAAGGAGTTGTGCCTCTGTACCAATCACCTCTGAGGCGGCTTGGACTCCTTCATAGGCGGCCAAGATTTCCTTTTCTGTTGGAGTATAGTTATCTTCAGACCCCCTGTAGCTCCGACTCCAAAATCCCAATGGTCGGCCTCGGGTCTCGCCAGGTAGCTTTTGCCAAAGGCTCCAGGACAGACCATGGCTCCCGGCTGCAGAGTAGAGCACATTCTTCACATCTGGTCCTGTCCTGACTGGACCAAGGGCTACAGCATGAGCGATCTCCTGCTTGATCTGGACGAAAGCTTGCTGCTGCTCAGGGCCCCAATGGAAGTTGTTCTTCTTGCAGGTAACCAAATAAAGGGGTCTCACAATCTGACTATACTCAGGGATGTGCATCCTCCAGAAACCTATAGCACCTAAGAAAGCTTGTGTCTCCTTCTTATCAGTTGGTGGGGACATAGCAGTGATTTTGTTAATAACATCCACAGGAATCTGACTCCGTCCATCTTGCCACTTCACCCCCAAGAACTGAATTTCTCGGGCAGGTCCCTTGACTTTGCTCTTCTTAATGGCAAATCCGGCGTCCAGGAGAATATGAATTATCTTCTCTCCCTTTTCGAACACTTCTATTGCCGTGTTCCCCCAAACAATGATATCATCAATATATTGTAAATGTTCTGGAGCCTCACCCTCTTCTAGTGTAGCCTGGATCAGTCCATGACAGATGGTAGGACTGTGTTTCCACCCCTGGGGCAATCGGTTCCAGGTATACTGCACTCCCCTCCATGTAAAAGCAAACTGAGGCCTGCATTCTGCTGCCAGAGGGATGGAGAAAAGCGCGTTAGCTATATCAATGGTCGCGTACCACTTTGCTGCCTTGGACTCCAGCTCGTACTGCAGTTCCAGTATGTCCGGTACAGCCGCACTCAGTGGTGGAGTCACTTCATTCAAGGCACGATAGTCTACAGTCAATCTCCATTCTCCGTCAGATTTTCGCACGGGCCAGATAGGGCTGTTAAAGGGTGAGTGGGTTTTACTGACCACCCCTTGGCTCTCCAGCTCTCGAATCATCTTGTGGATGGGGATCACGGCATCTCGATTCGTCCGGTACTGCCTGCGGTGCACTGTTGAGGTGGCAATTGGCACTCGCTGCTCCTCTACCTTCAAGAGTCCTACTGCAGATGGGTTCTCTGATAGTCCAGACAAGGTATTCAATTGTTTAATACCCTCTATCTCCACTGCAGCTATTCCAAAAGTCCACCTGAATCCCTTAGGATCTTTGTAGTAGCCATTCCGGAGGAAGTCTATGCCCAAAATACACGGAGCCTCTGGACCAGTCACAATCGGATGTTCCTGCCACTCCTTCCCAGTCAAGCTCACCTCAGCTTCCAACAAAGTCAACTGTTGTGATCCCCCCGTCACTCCAGCAATGGAAACAGGTTCTGTCCCCACGTGTTCCGATGGCATTAAGGTACATTGTGATCCAGTGTCAACCAATGCTTCATAGTCTTGTGGCTCTGATGTGCCAGGCCATCTGATCCACACCTTCCAAAAAACCCGGTTCTCCCGTGCCTCTTCCTGGCTGGAGGCAGGGCCCCTCTAAGCCAGATTGTCCTTCTTTCCTTGGGCATATGCCTTGGAAGTTCCTTCAAGGGGATCGGACATGTCATCGTCATCGTCATACTTAACATCTCGGCTACGAGCGACCGGAGCTGCTATCTTTTTGGTGATACTTTCTCTTTTCTTCAAATCACGCACCCGTTGTGCCAAAGCAGCGGTGGGTTTTCCATCCCATCTCCTCATGTCTTCTCCAGACTCACGCAGGAAAAACCATAACTCAGCCCGTGGGATGTACCTTCTCTCCCCATCAAAGGAGCGCCGGCGTTGGACACCAGGGCTTCTAATTTGTACGGCTGAGATTTGAATAAGGTCCTCCTTAATCTCTTCCCGGAGTTTCTTATGATTCTCCTCTATTTTGTCCTCTAGTTTCTGCAGTCGGGTTTCCACTGCTGCAATTCTGGCATGAGTTGGGCCATGCACAGCATCTGCGTACGCTCGAAGCTTCTTTGCCATATCGAGCACAGTCTCATATGTATCATCCCGCTTCATTATTGCTAGGGCAGAAGCGTATTCAGGTGGCCCAAGTCGCACAAGTTTCCTCCACATTACCGGAGTGCATGGTACCAGGTCCGGATTCCTAGTTGTTGTGTCATCTGAGAAAATGAGCTCTGCCACCGCCATCTCTCTCAGGCGTTGGATCCCCTGTTCTATGGTCTTCCACCGTGTCTGCTGCATATAGAGATCATCCGTACACAGGTACCGTTCTGCTACGCTTCTTAGGACCCGTTCCCAGAGGCTGTGAGGGTTAGCCCCCCTCATCACACCTTGATCGATGGCAGGATCATGTGACAGGGATCCCAAATGCCTCACTTCAGTACCATCCAAAATCGTAACCTCCCCTGCAGCATCCCAAAGGCGGACTAACCAACTAATTATAGATTCGTCAGGTTGTCGGCTGTAATCCTTTCTTAGGCCTCTGAGGTCCTTCAGAGAAAAGGAGTCAATATTGGCTCCAGATTCTGTGCCCCTTGATGTGGCCTCTGATTTTGGTGAGGGTCCTTCTTCTGCATCATCGTCATCATCCTCCACCTTCCGATCGGTCTTGCCTTTACACTTTTCACCTCTTGTATTAGCTGCAACAGCCATGGTTTGGGGCCTATTGTCTGATTCAGCTGCTAGCCTGGAGCCTGGGAGCTGCAGCCTGGGTCACTGGGATAGTAACTAACTTATCTCCCTGTTCCCTTTCTGCTATCTGCTGCTCCACAGTATCTAGCAGAGTACGGTAAACAAACGCCAAGGCCCAGCTCACTGCAGTAATCCTTTCTTCCTTAGTATTACCATGGCACTTCTCCCTCAAATACTTTGCCACCTCGACTGGATTCTGAATTTGATCAGATGGAAAGTCCCAGTCTATAGGATCAGAAAATTCCTTTAAAGTCTAGCCCATATCCTCCCATTTCCCACTCCAGTCAAGATTTTTCCTGCTTTGTTTTACTCCTGAATCAGGAGTCTCTCTCTCTAACCCCTCTAGAAATCTCAGCTTTCATTTTATATACACTCCAGACAGTATAGACAAGGCTTAATAAATTAAATGCCAGAAAGATGGTTTCTTTCAAACTCAGGGGAAAGTCAGTATTTTCCAATAGAGATGTCAACAATTTGTAGGAGAAGAAGGAAGACAAAGGCTGAAAAGCCCCTTCCTCTTCTTCTCCCCAAACAAACTGAGTACACAGCCATGACAACAATCCATACATTCCTGAAATAAAGTCCAGCACTGTTATCCGACACATCATCACACATAAGGCCAGCACAATGATTATTCTGGTTAGTGCCTCCCGCTTACAAAAGCTACTTATTAGGGACAACATCAGAGCTATTTTGGGGTAAGGAAATAACCCTAGGGACCACAAAGGTATTAAAACTTCAAAAGCCCCTAGGGACCAGAAAACCGGCAAGCTTCCACTCCAAATGACATTATGAATCACCAATATGCCCACAAAACAACCAAAACCAAAATATTATTGTTATAGGTTTTTTTTCCACTCTTTTTGGCCTCCGAATTTCCCGGCCAACGCACCAAAAAGTATACTGTCCTGGTTTAGGACAAATTAGGGGAAAATCTCCAAAAGGGAGCCCCTCAAAACATAACAAACCTCCAACCACCCCTCCCCCAACACCGGGTTCGGGAAGGAATTCCTCGGAGGAGCAAAGTGGAAAACAAAACCTATTTATTTACAAGTAACAAAAAGAACACACCCCAACACAAGAAAAGAAAAGGGACCAGACTGTGTTGTGAGGGCGCCGAGCTTCTGTCGCAGGCTTCGGGTGTCCTGGAGCTCTCAGGCCAGGTCCGGAGCCGGTCCAGTATCTTCAGGGGAGGGTAAGAAAGAGAGAACAAAAGAAAAGGGAAAAAAGAAAAAAAAAACCAGCGCAAAAAAAAGCAGAAAGCAAGCAAGCAAGCAAGCAAGCAAGCAAGCTACTAGCCAAGCCAAGCAGCCAAAGCCAAAAGCCAAAAGTGCCTGGGCACACCCCCCCCCCCCCCCCTCTTCCCCATCCGGCCACAGCAAGACGGCCGGGGGGGGGGGGGGGGGGGGAGGCACAGCTGCCAGACACAACACACGATATTGGGATAAAGGCTGAAGGCTGTCACCCCACGACAATGATAAAAATGATGACAAAAGGATTTTAAATAGGACTGATTCGCATCAAGCAGCAGAAATCAATAGCCACACTGGTCAATGAATTAATGAAGGGAACTGTGTTACTTGGAATCAATGACCAATAAATTTTTTTGCTTGCTAAAACAGCATAGATTTTAAAAAATAAATAATAAAATTTGGTAATACAAATATAGAATAATACTATTGTAAATAAATTAGAACAAATAATTATAATTTATTAATTAATTACCTTTTTTACAGGAAAATGCATAAATTTTTTATGCTTTGGGATGTCATTCTGTAAGACACGGTCCAAAGATCCCTCATTTCCCTCAAGACCACAGTGAAGGACAGAGATTTAAACCCTCCCCAAGGACTGAGATGAGACCCTTAAAATTCTAACCCGGGGTGCTGGCCTGACTGGAGCGGGATGTCTGCCACAGGAAGTGGGAGGTTTGCCAAAGGAACCAGTCCTGAAACAACGGGCCCCTCTCACTGCTGGCACCGGTTTGTGCTGTTCAGGACTGGACTGTCTGTTCCTGTTCCCAATGGATTTATTCTCCACTGTGCCCTCCATGTGCCGTCCTGCTCCCCTCCTGGCAGTAGATTATAAAAGACCTCTGAGTTAACCAAAGACTTTGAGATTCTCCCCGACATGTCGTGACGGATCTATTGGTCAGACCACAAGGACTTCATCTCTCTTTTGGTAGCTATTTCCCCCGACCCAACCCTCCTTTCTCTCTCTCTCTGTCCTTTATCTCCTTTCTAATCCTTCTGTTACATTTGCTGTGGGCACTCAATAACAGGTGCATTTGTTTTGATTAATACGGAAATTCTCCTGCTGTGTGTCTTTAGGTATTGGAAAATAAGGAAAATAAAGTGCACATAGTTCATAGTATAAAATGTAGACACCAGCCCTGGGATGGGGGGTGTGCTTCTGTCTGACCTCTGTCAGGCCAGAGAAAAAATGTTATAGATAAGAAACATTAAACAACCTTGGAAACCAGAGCCGAAGAATTCAGACTGCTTCTTCGAAACACCAGGCTGGGAAAAAAGGATTCTCAGGGTCATCCCTGACTGCAGGCAACCCGAGATTGGCCTTCTGGGCTGTCTGGGTCAACCTTAGAGTAAATCTGGAAGTTTTGCTTCAGCCTATTAAGCCATGGTGCTCGGGTCTCGTCTTTTTCCTGGGTGCCATCAAACGCTAACCTGGTATTACTCCCTCTAGGGATTGATTCTTTTATCCCTCTGCTCATCAGGGACCTGTAATCTCTCATGTTCCTTCTCCCCCTTTCTTGATTAGGGTCCCAGTCAGGCTCCACTAAAGGCATTGTTTGGTCACCTGGGGGCCTGGGCTGGTTTTCTTGCTCCCAAATTTTCATTCCTTCAGTTCTTATTAATTGAGTCTCTTCTGGGGAAAATAGGATGTTAAAGATGGAGTTCAATTCTCCCCATGTATAAATATTAGGGCCTAAAAATGGATCAATTTGATTTGCTATTCCTACTAGTTCTTCCACTAAATTTCACAATTCTATCTAAAAGTTTCTAACTTCGGATGCAGTCAAGGGACCGTTTACAAATCCAATCTCACTGGCCACCCCGCCCATGGGAACTTCTATGAGGGGGAACAATATTTCCACTTTAGCCACTTTGGACCGGGTGTTACAACATCAGCTGTGGAGGCTGACTGGGTAACTTCACTCTTGGGCATGAGATTCTGAGATGTTGTTTGGCTTCTCATTTGTGGTGGGGAGGCAGAGCAGGAACTTGCTGGTGAATAAGGGGTGCATGAGATGGCAGAGGTAAGGGGACAGTAGTGAATGGTAAAGAGAATAAGGAGAGGGTGGAGGGGAAGGTGATGGAGGTATAACTGGGTTAGGAGGTGGTAAAGGAATGACAGCTGGGAGAGGAGGAGGAATTGGGTCCACAGCAAGAGGAACTGGAGGAAGGATTTGAGCTACTGCAAGGGTAGAGAAGGAGGTAAGGGGAGTCCCAGTTTTTGTCAGCCTTCCCAGCCTCTCCTTCTTTTATTTTCCTAGCTTGCTTTCCCTCTTTTAATTTATAGCGTCTTGTATTTTCCTCCTCTGAGGTGTACTTTAGTCAACAGGTTACATTCTGAATGTGATGGGCCTTTTGCAAGAACTTGGGGAAAGAAAAGAAGGTGCATCATCTTTGGACAGAGAGGCAGGTAACTCAGGAAATGTTTAAGGATGTTGTTAGGTCATGCAGAAAAAAAATTAGAGAGGTGAAAGCTAAAGGCTAAACCAGGCCACTTCTGTGAAGGAGAATAAAAAGGTTTCTAAAAATACATCAATGGCAAAAGGAGGTACAAAGCCAGTCTTTTGTCATTATTGCGGGAGATATGGTTACCAAATATGAGGGAAAGGCTGAGGTACTTAACTCCTTCTTTGCCTCAGTTTTCAAGAATAAGTGAAGTTGTCCTCAGGACAAGTGTTCTCCTGAGCGGGTAGTTCAGCACAGGGAGCAGAACAGCCCCCTGTAATCCAGGAGGAAGCAGCTGGGGACCTGCTGAGCCACTCAGATGCTCACAGGTGTCTCTGGGAGCAGATGGGATCCATCCCAGGGGGATGAGGGAGCTGGTGGATGAGCTCCCCAAGCTGCTCTCCATCATCATCTACCATCAGTGCTGGCTCAGCAGGGAGGTGCCAGAGGACTGGAGGTGCCAATGTGAGCCCATCCCCAAGAAGGGCTGGAAGGAGGAGCTGGGCAACTCCAGGCCTGTCAGCCTGACCTGGGTGCCCGGCAAGGTGATGGAACAGATCACCTTGAGTGCCATCCCAGGGCACCCACAGGATGGCCGAGGGATCAGAGCCAGCCAGCGTGGATTTCAGTGTCTGCATTGATGATCTGCATGAGGGGATGGAGTCCAGCATCAGCAAATTTACAGATGACACCAAGCTGGGTGTGAGTGTGGATGTGCTGGAGGGTAGGAGGGCTCTGCACAGGGCCCTGGATAGGGTGGATCCAGGGCCCAAATCCAACAAGCTGAGGTTGAACAAGACCAAGTGCTGGGTCCTGCACTTTGCCCCAACAACCCCTGCAGTGCTACAGACTGGGGACAGAGTGGCTGGACAGCAGCCAGGCAGAAAGGGACCTGGGGCATTGATGGACAGCAGGCTGGACATGAGGCAGCAGTGTGCCCAGGTGGGCAAGAAGGCCAATGGCTCCTGGCCTGGATCAGGAATGGCCAGCAGGAGCAGGGCAGTGATTCTTGCCCTGCACTCAGCACTGGTGAGGCCACACCTCGAGTGCTGTGTCCAGTTCTGGGCCCCCAACTTAGGAAGGCCATGGAGGGGCTGGAGCATGTCCAGAGAAGGGCAACAAGGCTGGGGAGGGGTCTGGAACACAAGTCCTGTGAGGAGAGGCTGAGGGAGCTGGGGTTGTTTATCCTGGAGAAGAGGAGGCTCAGGGAGACAAGGTGGTGTCAGGACACAGGTTGGACTTGATCTCCAAGGTCTTTCCCAACCTTTCTTATTTTGTGACTCTCTGGAACCACCCTTGGAGCCCTTGCAGGAGGAGCCCTGGGCCTCCTCTTCAGCAGCTCCAGCAGCCCAGGTCCCTCAGCTTGTCCTGCCAGCCCCAAAGCCCATCCTGTCAGTCCTGCAGAGCCTCTGCAGCCCCTCCTCACTGCCCAGAACAGGGACCTCCAGAGCCCGACACAGCAGCGCAAATGTGCCCCCCTGGGGTGCCTCTGGCAAGGGAGCAGCACCAGGCACTGCAGGAGCCTGCAGACAATTCCTGCAGCACTTGTAGGATGATCCTGCGCCCAAGGGACGTTCCCATGGTGCCAAGCCAGGAACTGCAATGGGGGGTGGGGCCAGAGAGGAACGGGCAAACAGGGATGGGCTGTTTGCAGGGGAGGAGAAAGGGATGGAAGAAATCTGGTTCGGGAAATAAAGCAAAGGTGAAGCCAAGGAAATGCTCAGGGCAGTTTGGGGGTGGCTGCCAGGCAGCCCTGACTCTGGGAACAGCGTATGCAGTGGGGCAGGAAACCCCCAGCTGATGGGAACAAACTTTCTGGCTGGCTGCAGAGGCCACGACAAACCTGAGTGGTTTCCCTGGTGTCCCCCATCCCTTGCTGGCCGCAGGGGCTGATGGCATTTGTGCTCCCTCAGGTTCGTGTCCCCACGGCAACAGCATGGGGGTGCTCCCCCTGCTCTGTGCAATGCAAACAGGGGCTCCCGAGCCAGTGCTGCCGTGTCTGGGCCTGCAAGGATGGGGCACCTGTGTGAGCTGGGGAAGAGGCCAGGGCTGCAGAGGGGGGATGTTGTTGGCAGCTCCATGAGGACGCTCTGGGACGCTGCCCTGGGCTGTGCAGCACACTGGGGATGGATCAGCCCCTGCTCTGCTGCTCCTTCCCGTCTGCCCCAGGGCCCTTGCAGAGCCCCAGCCATGCTGTTTGCCCTCAGCCTGCCCACGGCCAACCTGGGGCTGCTCACGGGGCTTTTCTGTGATGAGCATTGGCCTGGGCGTGTTCTTGAGAGAGCCTGGGCAAGGAGCCTGGAGCCCCCAGGCCCTGGGCTGAGGCATCAGCGCTGCCCCAGCAGTGCCCATGGCCTGTCCCTGCTGCAGCCCCGGCACTGCCACCCCCAGGGCTGTGCCCGGCCCCGAGAGCACTCAGGCCCTGCAGCAACACCAGGGCCACCAGGGCAGCGGGGCAGGGCCAGAGCAGCAGCACTGGCAACACCAAGTGCTGCTGCTGCTGCTGGGCAGAGCTGCTGGGCCAGCACTGATCTGCCCCAGCTCTGCACACAGACATTGCTGCTGCAGCTCCAGAGAAGGAACAAAAGGGCCATCTCTGGTGAAAATTCTGCTTGGAAGTCCTTAAGGCACTTAAACCCACCAAGAGCATAGGAACTCATACATGCTCAGCCTGAACAGTCTGTGGGTCACAGTGAAGGTGTGGAGGAAAAAAATGAGATATATCAAGATTTTTGGCTTTCCTTTAGGAAAAATATTATAAAAGGAAAGCAACAGAAAAGAACGTCCAAATGAAACCAACAATAAGTATCAAAGATGACTTTTAATATAAGTGACTTGCAAAAAATGGCCAGCAGTTTAATGTTTCTTTAATTGTCCAGTAATGAGTCTCCACACTGCAGCCTTGAGCTCCTGGTTCCTCAGGCTGTAGATGAGGGGGTTCAGGGCTGGAGGCACCACCGAGTACAGAACTGACAGGGCCAGATCCAGGGATGGGGAGGAGATGGAGGGAGGCTTCAGGTAGGAAAATGCTGCAGTGCTGAAGAACAGGGAGACCACGGCCAGGTGAGGGAGGCAGGTGGAAAAGGTTTTGTGCCGTCCCTGCTCAGAGGGGATCCTCAGTACAGCCCTGAAGATCTGCACATAGGAGAAAACAATGAACAAAAAAAATCCGGAAAATAAACAAATACTAATAGCAAGAAGCCCAAGTTCCCTGAGGTAGGATTTGGAGCAGGAGAGCTTGAGGATCTGGGGAACTTCACAGAAGAACTGGCCCAGGGCATTGCCATGGCACAGGGGCAGGGAAAATGTATTGGCTGTATTCAGCAGAGCATTGAGAAAGGCACTGGCCCAGGCAGCTGCTGCCATGTGGGCACAAGCTCTGCTGCCCAGGAGGGTCCCGTAGTGCAGGGGTTTGCAGATGGACACGTAGCGGTCGTAGCACATGATGGTCCGGAGAGCAAACTCTGATGAAATGAAAAAGGCAAACATAAACACCTGTGCAGTGCATCCTGAGTAGGAGATGTTCCTGGTGTCCCAGAGGGAATTATGCATGGCTTTGGGGACAATGGTGCAGATGGAGCCCAGGTCGCTGAGGGCCAGGTTGAGCAGGAAGAAGAACATGGGCGTGTGCAGGTGGTGGCCTCAGGCTACGGCGCTGATAATGAGGCCGTTGCCCAGGAGGGAATCCAGGGAGATGCCCAGCAAGAGGCAGAAGTGCAGGAGCTGCAGCTGCCGCGTGTCTGCCAGTGCCAGCAGGAGGAAGTGCCTGATGGAGCTGCTGTTGGAACATTTCTTCACTCTGGACATGTTTGACTCTTGAAAGAAGACATTAACAAGATCTTTGAGTCAATTCTATGAGTTAAAATAAAGAATTATCTCAAAACTACATCTCCACCTGTGGGGGAACTTCACTGAACATTTTTATTCTTGAGCCTGAGTTTGTGCTCCCTGAGTTACTGCCTCGTCTTCAGCATTGCTTTCATCCTGAACTCTGGGGCAGCCCACAGGGGAAACAGGGCTCCCTGTGTCCCAGGACAGTCAGATCTGCTGCTCCCCCCACAGGTGCCCTTTGCCTATTACACCTCCTTCTAGTTCAGTTTTTAAAGATTCCAATTTTAAAGTCAGTTTCCCTAAGCCTGTCTCTCTTTCCCAGAGCAGCTGGACAGGAATGGATACCAAGTATTGGACTGGATCTCTGCGACCTGGAGTTGTGCCTATTGGGATCTGTTTCTCTCTATCCAAGCCATATCCCTGTCAGTGCTGCCAGAGCCCAGCCCAGCCCTGGGGGCCCAGCTCTGCCCTGCAGACCCCTCCCAGCACAGGGCACTGCCCAGGGGCATCTCCCTGGCAGCAGAGTCTTAAGGGCAGGCCAGACAAACAGAGATGCTGCAAGCCAAGGTGCTGCTGCTGCTGTCTGTAGGGAGAGGAGGCTGAGGAGGCACTTTCTGAGGGAGATCTGAGGCCCATCTGCTGATGCCCAGGCTGACAGTGCAGGAGTGTCAGTGACACAGCCAAAGCTGACAGCCCCTTTCCCTTCCCTTTGGGAGAAAGCTGAGAGCAGCCCTGGCCATGCAGCACCATCTCCAAAGCAGGAGGAATCTGCCCTGATGGGGGTGGCTCCTTCCACCTCCAACTTCTCCCCTGCCGCGTCCATGGGGAGCTGCCAGGCAGGCTGAGAGCTGCCCCTGGCAGGTGGCACATGGCCTGGGCTGGCCAAGAGCCCTGAGGGCTGCAGGAGCTGCTCTGCAGGACATCCCTGGGCAGCCCTGGCTGCAGTCCCAGCTTCAGCCCCTGCAGCCGTCCCTGGCAGCAGGAGCCGTCCTGCCCTGTCCCTCAGATGGTGCCCAGGGCAGCCCCGCTCTGCAGCACATCCTCCCCCTCCTGCTCCTGTGTCACAGAGAAACTGGGAGAGTCCTCCTGACACATCCCCCAGGCTGTGGGGTGTGCTGGCTTCAGGATATCCCTCCAGGAGCACAGGGGACATTGCCCTGCACCCACACACTCACCATGCACAGGGCTGTGAAGACCTTTCCCCAAGTGACGTCTCAGCTCAATGTCTTCCCAATCCTGATTGCCTTCAGCCTGTCTCTGCCTGGCTCCTGTCACCTCAGTGCCTGCAGGCAGAGCCCTCAGCCCTGCAGGGCTGGGAGAGGAGCTGGTTCTGCGAAGAGCTGTTCCTTTAAAGCTCAGCAGCACAGACACAGCACAAGGACTTTAATGAGCCTCTTGGGACTTTGGGGTTGTTCAAATCACACTCAGTCCCTAAGAGGGTGTTCAGAAAACTTCTCAAGAACTCATAATTAAATTGAAACTCTGAACTTTCCTGAAGTTTTAATGGGTTCCACTGAGGGACACAACTGAGAAAGTGTCCCTAGGTTCCAGTTAGAGCAGAACACTGGAGGCAGTGATGACAGCTGGGGACAAACAAGGCCAAGGTGTCTCTGGTGCTGAGCAAAGCTGGATGTGTTTTAGGAATGCCAAGGGCCAAGGCCTGAGCCCCAGCCCCTGGCCAGGCAGATGCTGTCCCTCTCTCCTTGCTCAGGGCTCTTGCCAGGATGGGCACTGGCATGTGGGGATGTGCAATGGCAAGGGCAGGAGCATGGGGCGGCCCCTGCCAGGCTGCTGAGCAGGGACAAGGAGGCAATGAGGCCCCAGGCCTGCAAGGGTCACTTGTCTCCTGCTCCTGCCTCAGGCCCAGGCCCAGCAGCCATGGCCAAAGTGCTGCCCAGGTTGGCTCTGGCAGGGCTGTCTTGCAGCTGCTGCACATGCCTGTGCCCTGTGCAGCCCAGGCTGTGCTACGCTGTCCCTGCCCTGCGCCTCTGTCCCTGCAGGCTCTGGGGAAGATCTTCCCCTGTACCTTTTGGACACATACCTTGGCATATTGGAATGTTGTCCACATGTATGGCTACTGAACACCAAAACATAAATACTCATCCCTTTTTCTTGAAAATATAGAATCATTAGTCCCTATATTATCCTTCTGTGTTTTTCATTATAATGAAACTGACCTTTCTGAATAGAAGGGTGTGCTTCTTTGTGTATAATATCTAATATAAAGATAAAAATATTTAGGAATCATTTAAGGCATTGGCATTCATGACCATGGCACTCCAGGAAGGGGCCAAGTTAGAATCCATGCGTTTTTAAATACAACTATTTTTCTGGAAGCTTGAAACATAACTGAAGAGGACAACAGGGAGGTGACATTGTCCTGCAGTCTTATGGTGCTTCTTTTTTAAGAAATTCATGTGTAAAATTATAACTAACCTGATGTCACTTGTATTTTTAGAGGAAAAAGTGGGTGATTAAGTGTAACTAAGGCCTATCCATAAGGCTTTAGTTACCATTCTATAAATCTTTAGATTACTGAGCCCCAAAGAATAAGTTATCATGGTATACCATGATAAAGGGTACATTTATCAACCCCCTATGGATCACTGTTTATCTGGCCTTTGGACATGTTCATACAGACATGTTCATACACACAGACAAGAGTGCAAAAAGGTTTCTTATCTTACTCCACCATATCCCAGTGGCTCTGCAGAGCAGTCAGAAAATACACATTGAGTCTAATGAGGAAACAGGGTACTGTGGAACAGTGCAGGGTACAGGTGCAAGGCAGGGCCTTACAAGCACACTGATCACCATTTATCAGCATCTCTCAGCATGACTGACTCTACTTATTTTATTATGCCTGTATTTTCCTATGTCTATTTCTCTCCAAACCACCTTGATCCCACCCTTTTTCTTCTTTGGTTCTTCCCCTAACATTCCATATTAAGTCTAGTGAAATTCAAAAATGCTGCTTCCTTGCAGCCCAATATTAACTCTGTACCACTATGCAGTAATACCAGCCATTCTGCAAAGCAATCTGTCAGGATCCGTCCTAGTGACCAGATGACCTGATGGTTCATAGGAATGATCTCAGAGTGCAAAAACCAACACGGTACAAGAGGGTTTGCAGAGATAATCAAATCAAATGCAGTTTTATTGAAATAACCAGAGTGAAAATGCAATAGAGGGATTAAGGGAGAGAAAAAGATAGAGAAAGAGTAGAGAGAGAGGGAAGGAGAGGGGATATAGCTACCAACGCAGAGACGAAGTCCTTTGGTGCAGTCCAGTCGAGGGTCCGCCTGCTACGCTGGGGAGATCTCAAAGGCTCTAGCTAACTCAGAGGTTTTTATTACTGAAAATTGTGAGGGGGGGGAACAGATACAATAGGGAACAGATGTAAGAGGTAGTCTATGTTCTCAGCAGTAAATGAAAGCCATTGTTTTCTTGCTCCAGTGGTCACAACCTGCAGGCAAACATCTCACTTCGGTCAGCTTGTCTTCCCCACACACCTGCCCCGGGCTGGAGGTTTCAGTCCCAGTCCTTGGAAGGAGCAGAGGGGCCTTTTAGGAGTTTCATGTCTCAGTCCTTGATGGAGAGGCTTCTTACATCTCAGTCTGTCTCTCACAGTGGTTGTGAAACAGGTGAGGGTCTTCTATGGGAGACCACCTGAAACACAGGAGAAGTCCAGCCCGGCCAAGAGGTGGGACAGCTTCCAGAGCTGCTATTGTTGCAAACGGGGCACGGTGCCCCCTTCTTAGCATACACCAAACACACCTGTGAAAACAATAGCTTAACACTGAGCTTTCAGGTCTCAGGGCCCTGTTGGCGTGTGACTTTTCTCCTTCAGAGCCAGAGATTCTAGACAGAGGGGGTGTTCTCTTCAGTGGTCTCCCAAGGACGATCATGAGGAAGATGAGGGAAAATTCAGACAGACTCTCACAGTGAATTACATTGATTTGGACGAAGGAACATATTTTACATCAAAGATTATTAAGCAGATGGCTGATGTGCTCGGCATTCAGTGGGAATACCATACTGTGTGGCATGCCCAAAGCTCAGGACAAGTGGAAAGGATGAATCAGACCTTGAAAGCGCAGTTGTCTAAATAAATTTTAGAAACTCGGATGTCCTGGCTGAAATGCCTACCTTTAGCCTTGCTTAATATCAGGACGATGCCTCATTCAGAGACAGGGCTCTCACCCTTTCAGATGCTATATGAAATGCCATATAGACATGAGATGCCGGCAGGACACCCCAGGCTTGAGGATTGTCAGATTCAACCATATTTGTTGGCAATCAACAAAAATTTGTGGAACTCAGGAAACAAGGGATAGTATCTCAGAGTGCTCCTCTGGGATTCGCTGTCCACAAAATCAAGCCGGGTGACAGAGTGCTTGTGAAATTGTGGAAGGAGGCATCCCTCTCTCCTCACTGGGAAAGTCGCTTTCTTGTGCTCCTGACAACAGACACGGCCATTCGGATGACATGCGTCTAGGGTGAAGAAAGTCGAACATCAGGAGGAAGCGCCCGAGTGGAGAGTCACTTCTTCCCCAGGTGACTTGAAACTCAAACTCCAACATCATTGTAAATGACCAACGGAGAGCGGATAGGTTGTGTACTGTCTGACTGTGTATGCTATCCGTTTGTACATTTCAAGTGTGAATATTGTCAGGAGGTGTTTGTAGCACACTGTAGAAGGCAACAGAGGCCGAAGGGGTTGTGCACTCAGTGTCTGAAGAAGGAGCTTGAGCTGACTGACCGAATCCTAACCCTAGCCACAAGCCTAGGAATCATTGCATTAGATTTACAGGAGTGGTTTCAGATTTTTCAGAACAGGGTGCTTGGAAAGCTTAGATCAAAGGCAGAGGTTCTGGATGTGGAGTGCTGGAAATAATCAAGGTACCGTGCAGCTCAGATGCTGTCAAGGTTTCACGGTGAGGCACCTTTAAAAGGAGGTATGCGGCTAGGTCAGAGAATGTATTCCCTGAAGAATACTCCTGCTGCCGTGAAGATGGTCTTCCTGGCCACTGGTGGCACCCCAGGGGGCGGAGGCAAAGGCAGAGGAGTACGCCTGGTGGGAATCCTGATTGGCCTGAGCCTAGCCATGTGCAGGATGCAGAGTCAGCACACTGAGGTCCCGATGAGAGGCGGAAATGAGAGCTCCGCAGATGAGTGTGGAAATTGCACTCAGGTGGTCCCAGCTGTAAAGGGAACAAGAAACCCTCAGCATATCAAGCCCTGGAAGATTGTCTCAGGGAACCTGGCAGGTACTGTTGGAAGAATGGCATGATGGTTAAATTGTGTGAATTGGAAACAGGGATTTGGTGTATTAATCGCGAGGCAGGGCTAAGGAACGGGCAGTCAGATGAGCACAAACACCAGATACAAAAAAATGCAGAAATAATGTCAATCTCCATTTGTAACCAATGTAACCGAACCATGTGGGTTGGGGGAAAAATGGAATCGATCTTTGTCCCATATCACCAGGTGAATCCATCGTGTTATGACAATGCGAGGCTGGGGATATGCATGATGAACAGGAAAATGTATTGGATGGAAAGAAATGGTAAATTTGATAGGAAATTTACCTTGAGCAGAGAACCAATCATATTGGATTTGGCAGAGGCGAATGGTGATAGGGTGTGCCTGCAATATGACTGGGTTGTCTGTTTCACGAAAAATGAAGATGGTGAGGATCCTGAGGGAAGAATGAGAGAAATAACTCAGGAATTGAAGTGAAGGGAGTCAGAAATGAGGAGAAAGCAAGTTGAACAGGAGAGATTAAAAACCCTGGAAGAACAGTATGAATTGCTGGAGAAACAATATGCTGATGGGGAGCTGCTTTCCCCAGACAGGAACCTGTTCATTGACCTGATGCAAGAAACTGCAATTGAACTGGGATTGTCAAATTGCTGGATTTGTGGGGGGCTGAAGTCAGCAGAAAACTGACCTTGGGAAGGGGAAGGTTTGGCTCCAGAACAGCTTTTGAAATGGGACAATCTGAGGGTCTCAAAATTGGCACAGAGACCTGAGGGATGGATTTTGGACCAGAGGGTGATTGGAACCATCTGCGTCAGTCGAGAAGGAAAGGAGTACACCGAAATGGTGGGATGCACCCCGTGTGTGTTTACCCTGACGGTGAACTCAAACACCAAAAGCAAGGTCTGGCAGCCAGAACGCCCTTCAGGGTACTGGAGCCGGAAGAATGAGACAAATTGTGAATGGAACAAAAGGATAGGACTGTGTTGGGTCAAAAATCCTGCAGTCAACCCTTTTCAATTCTTGGAGGGCCTGAGAAAGTACTGGGGAGACCCAGGGAAAATAACCATTAGATGGAAAGCCCTGGATGGAATTTATTGGATTTGTGGAAAGAAGGCATACAGTGAGTTACCCCCAAGGTGGAAGGGATCATGCACTCTGGGCATGATTTGGCCGGTATTCTTTACTCTTTCTTGAACAAAAAGTAAACAGCTAGGGGCTCCATTATATGAGACCCTGAGAAGAGAGAGAAGAAATCTGAAAATGATGATACCAGTGATAAGTGGTAAGCAAGCCTGGGAGAAGGAAGAGTGGCTGGCGGCAAGAATAATTGACTATTATGGACCGGCCACGTGGGCCCAGGATGAAAGCTACGGGTATAGGACTCTGATTTATCTACTGAACTAGCTGATTCAGCTGCAGACAGTGGTGGGAATTAGTTTGAATCACACCTCTGAGGCCCTGGATTTACTTAGTCAGCAGCACACCCAGGTACGGGCATTTGTGTACCAGAATTTAATAGCTTTAGACTATTTGCTGGCCAAAGAAGGGGGCGTGTGTGCAAGGTTCAATGAATCAGAATGTTGTATTGAAATTGATGATTATGGGGAAACCATAAGAGGTTTGGCGGCCGAGATCAAAAAGGTGGCCCATGTCCCACTTCAAAAATGGAACACGATTTTACCATCTTCATGGTGGGACAAATTGTTTGATGGGGCCCGGTGGAACAAAGTGATGTTTTTCGTGCTCTGTTCAGTAGCTGGAATCCTATTCCTGCCTTGTCTAATTCCATGCTTTTTTAGACTGATCCACTCCGTGGTCCAGGGAATACAGATAGCGATAATTCCTGTGGATCCGGAGGGAGCTTCCGGAGGCAACACATCTAAAATCATGTGATTGGGAGAAAGGAAGTATGCCAGCAATGCTGCTGAAGTATTGGCAAAGATCGAGAAACAAGCAAAAGCGAATGAATGTGAATAATATGGGATAACAGGGTGTTCCACAAGGAGAGTACAAAATAGTGTAAGGGCGGCACTCTCTTTGTGAAAGACTCTCAATGGTGGCTGGTAGAAGTAGAAAATGAAAAATTTAGCAATTTGAGAGTATGAATTAAATTGGTGATATAAATGGGGAGGGATTGTAGTATATGATAGAGATAATTCATGCCATTAATGTATAAAATATTGTAAAATCCACACTATGTCTTTTGACCATCCTGGCCGGGAGCAGTCTCTTATTCATATCTAGTTCCTGGATGTTCGCTGAGATAAACACTGGGGTTTTAACGTAAGAATAGAAGTTTCCAGGCCAATAATCACCGGCTTCCCTGGGTTGCCGGGTCCACCTAAGAGCGATTATCATCACCTTGACGGTTACATCTACCACGATGATCGACGGCGCCACCCTGATGCATGTGAATGCTGACTTCCCCAAAGTCGACTGACAACACTGAGACACCTGGACTGAGTCTTTGTCAACCTCTGCACATGTAAAGCCACGGTTCTGCATGTGAAGAGACACAAAGGACATTCGGTCATTTCTGCCTCAGGAAGAATAAACTGTATATGAACTTGCTGCGCGAAGCATCATTCATGAACGGGGGAGACTCTGACATTTGGAGGTCAGATCCGTGTTCACACAGCGCCGATCCCGGGCTCGACGCTGACCCTTGGCTGAGGTGGTTTCGACGACCAAACTTCGGTCTCACGGACAAATTAATAAATCTTTGCTAAATTTTCTTAAAAATTTGGCTCTCAATTTGATCATTTAAAATGGGATGGAACAGCACAGACTGCTGAAAAGATTCCAACTGGTCTCAGGGCCCAGAGAAAGCCAAAACTGTTAAACTTGGTATTTGGTAGTCCAAGTCTGTATAAAAAAATGCTCTAAAATGTCAGCTTTCAAGAAAATGTCCTAGGTTGATGTTTCCTGTGCTGGTGAGAATCTTTTAAACCCAGGTCTCCTGACCTCTCTGCTGTTGCAGTTCCATGGACAGAGGCTGTTGTCTCTTACCCCCTGCCATGGGCAGGCTGGTGTTCAGCCATCTCCAGGACAGCAGGGCCCCATCCCACATCACTGTGACTTGGGAAGGCAAAATCCATCACTCCAAATGTCACCCTTTGCTCCTTCTTGCCAGACATTTGACCCTGGCACTGGGGTTTGCTGCTGGTTGCTGCAGGAAAAGGGAAAACCCTGTGACATTTTGGGGCAGATGGAACCAAGGAAACCCCTGTGACACTGTGGGGCCTGATGGAACCAAGGGTCCTTTGTGACACAGAGGGGCCACGTGGAGCCAAATATCCATTGTGACAGTTTGAGATCTCATGGAACCCATTGTTCATTGCGACAATGCAGATCCAAGGAGACCATGGTGTTGCTCATTGTTTATGCAAAGCTTTTGCATTAATCATGGAATCATGGAGCCCATTGTGACACCATGGGGCCCTGTGGAACCAAGAGGCCATAGTGACACTTGGAACTAAGGATACCACTGTTGAGTACAGAACCTCATGGAACCAAAAGTCCATTGCCACAGAGCAAGGCCTCATGGAACCATGGAGTGCAAAAGTCTAAAACATTTTCTGCACAGTTCTGCCTTGGGTAAGGGAAATATTATTGTGGCAACTTGGTCTTGGCACACAACTGAGGAGTGTGTATGTTTTCAGTGGGGAAATTCAGGAGTTTGAGATTGCTTAAAAAAATACACAAAGGGAAACCCCTCTCAGGCTGAGTGCAGCCAGCTCTCCAAGCACAGCAGGCCCCAGGGGAGTGAGGACAGACAGGATGGGGCTGGGCAATGTGGAGCAAGGTTGTCCACACTGGGTCAGAGCTCAAGGCACAGCTTCTGTGAGCAGGCCAGAGCTGCTGAGGAGAAACCCTGGATCAATATCAATCACAGAATGCTGCAATTGTCTCTGCTCCAAAGAGAGCAGTAATGAAATACACCCTTTAAAATATAAGTGTGCATTTTTTTAAAAGCTCTTTGAAATAGTTCTCCATAACTGGAGTAGGAAACCTAGAAACCTAGGAGAGCCAAGGACAGCCTGTTGCTGCTTCAGGCCCAAAAAGTGCAAACAGTGAATTGAGGAGAGCAGACTGGGAGGATGGGTCTTCACAACCTGAAGCTGTAATTGCACAATTAACCCCAATACGGAAATGGACCAAAGCTTATAAAAGTGTGAAAATGTGTGACCCATTGTCCATCTTGAGTGTACCCTCTGCCGGGCTCTTGTACTGTCCCAGGTGTATCCTTTGAAGGCCTTTTAATAAATCCCTACTTTATTCCTGTAACACTGTCCAGCCTCTGCTCTAGGCAGCCTCTCAAGGCATCAAGGCCTGGCTGGCTGGGACACCTGGGGGCCACCGGACACGTCCAGCTGACCCTGGCATATTGAGAGCTGCTGCTCATCAGCCCCTGCAGCACTGGGGCTCTGGGCTCTCCTCCATGTGGTAAGAACTGTCCTTCTCCTCCAGGTGTCCATGGCCAAAATCAGGATTCCTCCTCCAGATTTCCATATATGCAAAGTTTGTTCCCAGATGAATCTGCCAGGACTGACAGATCCGGCTGGCTTTGCCACCCAGGGGCCACCTCTCATCTGCCTTTGAAACACTGGGACCATGTGCTTTTCTTTCTTTAGGGAAAAAAGCACCTTTCACATCCAGGCACCCATGGCCAAAGTTGGGAATCCACCTCCAGAATTCCCTGTATCCAAGGATTTCTCCCAGACAAATGCTTCCAGGAGACTCAGGTCTGGCTGGCCTTGGTTTCTGAAGAGCTGGTTCTCATCTGCCTTTGAGGCACTGGGGCTCTGTGCTTTCCATCCTAAGGAAAAGAATTCTTCTTCCTGTCCAGGTGCCCACAGCCAAAACTGAGATTCCACCTCCAAAATTCCCTACATCCAAGGATTTCCCCCAGATGAAAGGTGCCAAGAGAGAAAGGTTTGGCTGGCTGGGCCTATGGTGGCCACCTTTCATCTTCTTCCAAAACACTTGGAGTTCATGCTTTTTTTTCCTATAGAAAAAGCATCCATTTCAAGCAGGTGCCCACAGTCAAAACTGGGACTCCATCTCCAAAACTCCATCCATCCAAGGATTGCTCCCAGGTGAAAGCTGCCAGGACAGACAGGTCTGGCTGCCCTTGGCCTCTTGGGAGCTGCTTCTCACATGCTCTTGAAACACTGGGGCTTGGTGCTTTCCTTCCAATGGAAAGGAACTGTCATTCTTGTCAAGGTGTCCATGGTCAAAATTGAGATTCAGCCTCAGAAAATTCTGTATATACAAGGATTCCCCTGTGACAAAAGCTGCCAGGACAAACAGGTGTGTCTGGCTTGTGGCTCAGATAGCCTCTGCTTCTGCCCCTAAAACAATGGCATTCCATTATTTCCTTCCCATGAAAAAGAATCATCCTTCTTGTCCAGTTGTCCATGTCCAAAGATGGGATCCTACCTCTAAAATTCTGTATATCCAGGGATTTCTCCCAGAAAAAGTCTGCCAACACAGTCAAGTCTGGCTGGCCTTGGCCTTTGGTGACTGCCTCTCATCTGCCCCTGCAACACTGGGACTCAGTTGCTTGCTTCCCGTGGAGACCATTGTGCCACTGTGGGAATTCATGGAACCAAAGGGCCGTTGTGATCCTGTGGGGCACTGTGGATCCATGGAGAGCATTGTGGCATTGCAAGGCCCCATGGAATCATGGAGACCATTATGACACTGTGGGAATTCATGGAACCAAAGGGCCATTGTGCTCCTGTGAGGCACTGTGGATCCATGGAGAGCGTTGTGACATTGCAAGGCCCCATGGAATCATGGAGAACATTGTGACACTGTGGGAATTCATGGAACCAAAGGGCCGTTGTGATCCTGCAGGACACCGTGGATCCATGGAGAGCATTGTGGCATTGCAAGGCCCCATGGAATCATGGAGACCATTGCGATACTATGGGGCCTCACGGGACCGAAGGGCCACTGTGACCCTGCAGGGCCTCATGGAAGCACGGGGCCATCGTGACACTGCAGAAGCAAGGAGAACATTGTGACACTGCAGGGCCTTGTGGAACCATGGGGACATGGAACAGGTCTGGCTGGTTTGGCCTCCCAGGGGCCACCTGACAGGTCCAGCTGACCTTGGAATGTTGAGGGCTGCCTCTTATCAGCTCCTGAATCACTGAGGCTCCATGCTTTCCTTCCTATGCAAAGAACTGTCTCTCTTTTCAGACACCCGTGGACAAAATTGGTACTCCCCCCTGAAAAATTTCCTGTAGGCAAGGGAAAAGTACCCAGAAAAAAACCTGCCAGGTCTGCCTGGCGTTGGCCTCTAGTGATCACATCTCATCTACCTGAGAAGCAACAGGTCTCTGTGCCTTCCTTCCTATGGAAAAATCTGGCCTTGTCCAGGGGCCATGGCAAAACCTGGAATTTGGCTGACAAAATTCCATCTATCCCAGGATTGCTCCCAGACATAATCTTGCCATTGACAGACACCTCAGCCTGGCCTTGGGCACTTGTGATATATTCCAACACTATGAGCAGAATGTTTTCATCTGAAAGCACCTTGGAGATGGCTCAAAGATCTCCCAGGCTGGGGTTTGCAGGCCAAGAGAAGATAACCCATACATGGAGGCTGCTGTGCCTGGTCTGTGTTGTGAAGAGACTGAGGAACGAACAGGAGAGGCCTGGCAGGGCTTAAAAGTGGGAGTCAGAAATGGTGGAGCTTTTCTCCATAGTGGGAAAGAGCCAGATAGAGAAATTTTACCACAAATGCAGCTGGGGAGGCCCAGACAGAACACGAAGGGAAAGGAATTTTCCTCCCAGGGCA
>NW_026992596.1:0-47721 GCF_028769735.1 Zonotrichia leucophrys gambelii
TGGGGACACGGGAGGGGACAGGAAGACTGGGGACACCTGGAGGGACACTTGGGGGGACACGGGGCTGGGATTGGGGACACGGGGTTGGGGACACAGGGTTGGGGACACCTGGAGGAGACACCTGGGGACACAGGACTGGGGACATGGAGTTGAGGACACTGAGCTGGAATCGGGGACACCTGGAGGGGACACAGGGTTGGGGACACCTGGAGGGGACACAGGGTTGGGGACACCTGGGGACACTGGGCTGGGACTGGGGACATTTGGGGGACACCAAGGAAGGACACAGAACTGGGGACACCGAGGGGGACACTGTGGGGGGGACACACTGGATTTGGGACACGGAGCTGGGGACGCTGGGCTGGGACTGGGGACACCTGGGGACACAAGGGGGGAGATGGGATTGAGGACCCAGATTGGGGTCACAGGGTATGGCCAGAGTGTCCGGAGTGACCCCAGGACAGGGTCAGGGTCACCGGGTGTGGCCGTAGTGTCCGGAGTGACCCCAGGACGGGATCAGGGTCACCGGGTGTGGCCGGAGGGTCTGGAGTGACCAGGACGGGGTCAGGGTCACCAGGTGTGGCCAGAGTGTCCAGAGTGACCCCAGGACAAGGTCAGGGTCACAGGGTGTGGCCGGAGGGTCTGGAGTGACCCCAGGACAGGATCAGGGTCACCGGGTGTGGCCAGAGGGTCAGGAGTGACCCCAGGACAGGGTCAGGGTCACAGGGTGTGGCCAGAGTGTCCAGTGTGACCCCAGAACGGGGTCAGGGTCACAGGGTGTGGCCAGAGTGTCCAGTGTGACCCCAGAACGGGGTCAGGGTCACAGGGTGTGGCCAGAGGGTCAGGAGTGACCCCAGGACAGGGTCAGGGTCACCGGGTGTGGCCAGAGGGTCAGGAGTGACCCCAGGACAGGGTCAGGGTCACCGGGTGTGGCCGTAGTGTCAGGAGTGACCCCAGGACAAGGTCAGGGTCACAGGGTATGGCCAGAGTGTCCGGAGTGACCCCAGGACAGGGTCAGGGTCACCGGGTGTGGCCGGAGGGTCCGGAGTGACCCCAGGACGGGGGCAGGGTCACCGGGGGTGGCCAGAGGGTCAGGAGTGACCAGGACGGGGTCAGGGTCACAGGGTGTGGCCAGAGGGTCAGGAGTGACCAGGACAGGGTCAGGGTCACAGGGTGTGGCCAGAGGGTCAGGAGTGACCCCAGGACCAGGACTGGGGACCCAGGACACTTCCGGGGTGTCCTGGGTGGGGCTGACCCCACTGCCCCTCCCCCGTGCCTCACCAAGGAACCTTTCCTGTGTCCCCTGGTGTCCCCTAGTGTGTCCCCATTGTCCCCCAGTATCCTCAGTGTCCCCAGTGTCCCC
Organism: Zonotrichia leucophrys gambelii; assembly: GCF_028769735.1. Lineage (NCBI taxonomy): Eukaryota > Metazoa > Chordata > Aves > Passeriformes > Passerellidae > Zonotrichia > Zonotrichia leucophrys. The sequence goes on from NW_026992596.1 coordinate 1,364, forward strand.
AGTGTCCCCCGTGACCCCAGTACCCCCAGTACCCCCAGTGTCCCCCATTGTCCCCCAGTATTCTCAGTATCCCCCAGTGTCCCCTGTGTCCCCTGTGTGTCCCTGCTGTCCCCCCAGTATGCCCTAGTGTCCCCCAGTACCCCAGTGTCCCCCATTGTCCCCCAGTGTCCCCAGTATCCCCCAGTGTCCCCCAGTATCCCCCAGTGTCCCCCATTGTCCCCCAGTATCACCCAGTGTCCCCCATTGTCCCCCAGTGTCCCCAGTATCCCCCAGTGTCCCCCATTGTTCCCCAGTGTCCCCAGTGTCCCTCAGTATCCTGAAGTGCCCCCAGTGTCCCCCATTGTTCCCCAGTGTCCCCTGCTGTCCCCTCGTGTCCCACAGTGTCCCCCGTGACCCCAGTGTCCCCCATTGTCCCCCAGTGTCCCCCATTGTCCCCCAGTATCCCCAGTATCCCCCAGTGTCCCCCAGTGTCTCCCAGTGTCCCCAGTGTCCCCTGCTGTCCCCCAGTGTGTCCCCAGTGTCTCCCAGTGTCCCCCAGTGTCCCCCGTGACCCCAGTACCCCCAGTACCCCCAGTGTCCCCCATTGTCCCCCAGTGTCCCCCATTGTCCCCCATTGTCCCCCAGTGTCCCCCAGTATCCCCCAGTGTTCCCCAGTATCACCCAGTGTCCCCCATTGTCCCCCAGTATCCCCAGTGTTCCCCAGTGTCCCCATTGCCCCCCAGTGTCCCCCATTGTCCCCCAGTGTCCCCCATTGCCCCCCAGTGTCCCCAGTGTCCCCAGTGTCCCCCAGTGTCCCCAGTGTCCCCCAGTGTCCCCCAGTGTCCCCCACTGTCCCTCACTGCTCCCACCATGGACCCACTGACCCTGACCCTGCTGGCGATGACCGCAATGACCGCAACCACCACGGCCACCGCTGTCCCCTCCGGTGCCACCAGTGCCCCCCCCGTGCTGGTGGTGCCCCTGGACATGGCGCCGGCCTCCTTCGATGACCAGTACCGGGGCTGCGGCCGCGCCATGGCCGCCGAGCTGCCGGCCCTCAACCGCTCCGAGCTCCGGCTGGGCGCCCACTTTGCCGAGGCCTGGGCTCTGGCCGCTGCCCAGTGGCGCCTCCGGCCGTCCCCTGTGTCCCCTCGGTCCCCTCGGTCCCCTCTGTCCCCAGCCCAGGCCATCGCCCTCATGGCCTACACGGCGCCGGTGCCGCTGCACCGCGAGTTCAACGAGGCCGTGAGAGCGGCCGGGCGCTCCCGCCGCCAGTACCGCGACAACTTCCACTTCAAAACGCTGCATTTCCTGCTGACCCAGGTGGGCAAAACGCCTCAATGACTCATTTTAAAAGTTTGGTAGTGGTAATTAAATGGTGGTTAAAATAGGGGTGTAATTAAAGGGATAGAAATTCGGATAATTGGGGTTGAGGACAGTACGAGACAATAAAAACGAAGAGTTGAGGATGGTCTGGTTAGGGTTAGGGTTGGGGTTAGGGTTAGGGTTAAGGTTAGGGTTAGGGTTAGGGTTAGGGTTAGGGTTAGGTTTAGGGTCCAAAAAAGTACCCAAGTTAACAGAGGATTAGCACTTAAAAATATTAATTTTGCATCTTCTTACATCCCATACATGATGCATAAATTCCATCCCAACACAGGGTTCTGTGTGGTCACTCTTATGAAAAATCCCAAAAATCACTCTGTTTTTAATTTTTTAGGGTTTGGTAATAGTCATGAAATTGTTCTAAATATAGGAATTTAATTGGAGTAGTATAAATGTATATAATTGGGATTTACGACAATACAAGACAATAAAAACGAAGAGTTGAGGATGGTCTGGTTAGGGTTAGGGTTGGGTTAGGGTCCAAAAATTACCCAAGTTAACAGAGGACTAACCCTTAAAAATAATAATTTTGCATCTTCTTACATCCCATACATGATGCATAAATTCCATCCCAACACAGGGTTCTGTGTGGTCAGAATTGTGAAAAATCCCAAAAATCACTCTGTTTTTAATTTTTTAGGGTTTGGTAATAGTCATGAAATTGTTCTAAATATAGGAATTTAATTGGAGTAGTATAAATGTATATAATTGGGATTTACGACAATACTAGACAATAAAAACAAAGAGTTGAGGATGGTCTGGTTAGGTTTAGGGTTGGGGTTAGGGTTACGGTTAGGGTTAGGGTTGAGGGTTAGGGTTAGGGTTAGGGTTAGGGTTAAGTTAGAGTCCAAAAAGTACCCAAGTTAACAGAGGACTAACCCTTAAAAATAATAATTTTGCATCTTCATGCATCCCACACATGATGCATAAATTCCACCCCAACACTGGATTGTGTGTGGTCAGAATTGTGAAAAATCCCAAAAATCACTCTGTTTTTAATTTTTTAGTGTTTGGTAATAGTCATGAAATTGTTCTAAAAATAGGAATTTAATTGGAGTAGTATAAATATGTATAATTGGGATTTATGACAATACAAGACAATAGAAACGAAGAGTTGAGGATGGTCTGGTTAGGGTTAGGGTTAGGGTTAGGGTTAGGGTTAGGGTTAGGGTTAGGGTTAGGGTTAGGGTTAGGGTTCAAAAAAGTACCCAAGTTATCAGAGGACTAACCCTTAAAAATAATAATTTTGCATCTTCTTACATCCCATACATGATTCATAAATTCCATCCCAACACAGGGTTCTGTGTGCTCAGTCTTGTGAAAAACCCCAAAAATCACTTTGTTTTTAATTTTTTAGGGTTTGGTACTTGTCATGAAATTGTTCTAAAAATAGGAATTTAATTGGAGTAGTATAAATATGTATAATTGGGATTTATGACAATACAAGACAATAGAAACGAAGAGTTGAGGATGGTCTGGTTAGGGTTAGGGTCAGGTTTAGGGTTCGGGTCCAAAAAAGGACCCATTTTAACAGAGGATTAACCCTTAAAAATGATCATTTTGCATATTCATGTATTTCATACATGATGCATAAATTCCCTTTAAACTCAGCGTTCTGTCTGGGCAGGGTTGTGAAAAATACCAAAAATCACTTGGTTTGAAATGTTATAAGTTTAATAACAGTAATGAAGTGGTGACAAAAATAGTGTTATAATTAGAGTAATGAAAGTTTGGATAATTGGGATTTAGGACAATACGAACAATAAAGTCAAAGAGTTAAGGATGGTCTGGATGACTCTTTCCAAATTTTTATCACTGTAATTATATTCCTACTTTTACAACAATTTCATTGCTATTATTAAACTTAAAAATTTTAAAACCAAGTGATTTTCAGCATTTTTCACAACCCTGACCAGACAGAATCCTGTGTTTGAATGGAATTTATGCATCATGTATGAAATGCATGAATATGCAAAGTTATTATAATTAATTGTTAATCTTCTGTTAACCTTGGTCCTTTTTTGGACCCCAGCCCTAACCCAACTTCCTCTTCAAAAAGCTGCATTTCCTGCTGACACAATTGGGGAAAACACCAAAATTACTTGGTTTAAAAGTTTAATAATTGTAATTAAATTCTGGTAAAAATAGGAATGTAATTAGAGTGATAAAAGTTTGGATAATTGGGGTTGAGGACAGTACGAGACAATAAAAACGAAGAGTTGAGGATGGTCTGGTTAGGGTTAGGGTCCCAAAAAACGCCCCATGTTAACAGAGCATTAACCCTTAAAAATTATAATTATGCATATTCATGCACCTCAATCATCATGCATAAATTCCATTCAAACGCAGCGTTCTGTCTGGTCACACAGCATCAATTTCTACCATAACTCATATAATATTGAAAATTCATTTGAATATTTGTGAAAAGCCGGTCATAAAATTTGCATTTTTCACACAGCATCAATTTCTACCATAACACATACAATATGTATTATTAATTTGAATATTAGAGATAAGCCAATCCTAAAATTCCCATGTTTCACACAGCATCATTTTCTAACCATAACACATATAATGTATAATATTAAAGTGAATATATACCAAAACCAATAATAAAATTCCCATTTTTTCACACAGCATCACTTTCTCCCATAACACATAACATATATAACATCAATTTGAATATTTGCAAAAAGCCAATAATAAAATTTGCATTTTTCACGCAGCATCACTTTCTACCATAACGCATATAATATATATTATTAATTTGAATATTTAAGATAATTCCCATTTTTCACACAGCACCACTTTCTAACCATGACACATATAACATATAATATTAATTTGAATATTTGAGATAAGCCAATAATAAAATTCCCATTTTTCACACAGCATCACTTTCTCCCATAACACATAACATATATAATATCAATTTGAATATTTGCAAAAAGCCAATAATAAAATTTGCATTTTTCACGCAGCATCACTTTCTACCATAACGCATATAATGTATATTATTAATTTGAATATTTAAGATAATTCCCATTTTTCACACAGCACCACTTTCTAACCATGACACATATAACATATAATATTAATTTGAATATTTGAGATAAGCCAATAATAAAATTCCCATTTTTTCACACATGATCACTTTCTATGATAACACATATAACATTCATTTGAATATTTGCCAAAAGCCAATAACAAAATTCCCATTTTTCACACAGCATCACTTTCTACCATAACATATATATTATTAATTTGAATATTTGAAATCATTCCCATTTTTCTCACACCATCACTCTCTAATATAAGATATATAATACTAATTTGAAGATTTGAGATAAGCGAACAATAAAATTCCCATTTTTCACATCACTTTCTAACCATAACACATCTAATATTAATTTGAATATTTGAGATAAGCCAATATTAAAATACACATTTTTCATGGAGCATCACTTTCTATCATAACATATATAATATTTAAAATTCAATTGAATATTCACAAAGAGCTTATCATAAAATATGCATTTTTGGCACAGCATCAATTTCATAACACATATAACATATAATATTAATTTGAATATTTACCAAAAGCCAATAATCAAATTCCCGTTTTTCACACAGCATCACTTTCTAACATAATACATGTAATACGTATTATTAATTTGAATATTTGCAAAAAGCCAATAATAAAATTCCCATTTTTTCACACATGGTCACTTTCTCCCATAACACATCTAATATTAATTGGAATATTTGAGATAAGCCGATCCTAAAATTCCCAATTTTCACACAGCATCACTTTCCACCATAACACACATAATATTAATTTGAATATTTGCCAAAAGGCAATAATAAAATTCCCATTTTTCACAAAGCATCACTTTCTACCATAACATATATAATATATATTATTAATTTGATTATTTGAGATAAGGCAATCATAAAATTCCCATTTTTCACATCACTTTCTAACCATAACATATATATTATTAATTTGAATATTTGAGATAATTCCCATTTTTCTCACAGCATCACTCTCTAATATAAGATATATAATAGTAATTTGAAGATTTGAGATCAGCGAACAATAAAATTCCCATTTTTCACATAACTTTCTAACCATAACACATCTAATATTAATTTGAATATTTGAGATAAGCCATTAATAAAATATGCATTTTTCACGGAGCATCACTCTCTATTGTAACATATATAATATTTAAAATTCAATTGAATATTCACAAAAAGCTGATCATAAAACATGCATTTTTGGCACAGCATCAATTTCATAACACATATAACATATAATATTAATTTGGATATGTGACATAAGCCAATCGTAAAATTCACATGTTTCTCACAGCATCACTTTCTACCATAACATATATATTATTAATTTGAATATTTGAGATCGGCCAATAATAAAATTCCCATTTTTCATTTTTCATTTCATTTTTCCCCTGCAGGCCGTGGTGGCGCTGAGGGACGCTCAGGACCCACGGTGTCACCGCGCGTTCCGCGGCGTGCGCGGGGTCAGGGTCAGGTTTAGGTTTAGGATGCAGAAAAGGCCATCAAATATTTAATATTCACTTTAATATACACCATAATAAACTGCTCAATTTTCCCCCCTTTAGGCCGTGGTGGCACTGAGCGACACTCAGGACCCACGGTGTCACCGCGCGTTCCGCGGCGTGCGCGGGGTCAGGGTCAGGGTCAGGTTTAGGATGCACAAAGGTCATCAAATATTTAATATTCACTTTAATATACACCAAAAGCCAATAATAAAATGCTCAATTTTCACCCCGCAGGCTGTGGTGGCGCTGAGGGACGCTCGGGACCCGCGGTGTCACCGCGCGTTCCGCGGCGTGCGCGGGGTCAGGGTCAGGTTTAGGATGCAACAAAGGTCATCAAATATTTAATATTCACTTTAATATACACCAAAAGCCAATGATAACCCACTCAATTTTCCCCCCCTTTAGGCCGTGGTGGCGCTGAGGGACGCTCAGGACCGCGCGTTCTGTGGTGTGTGCGGGGTCAGGGTCAGGTTTAGGATGCAACAAAGGTCATCAAATATTTAATATTCACTTTAATATACACCAAAAGCCAATAATAAAATTCCCATTTTTACCCCTGCAGGCCGTGGTGGCGCTGAGGGACACTCGGGAGCTGCAGTGTCACCGCGCGTTCTGCAGGGTCAGAGTTAGGTTTAGGTTTAGGATGCAAAAAAGGCCATCAAATATTTAATATTCACTTTAATATACACCAAAATAAACTGCTCAATTTTCACCCCTTTAGGCTGTGGTGGCACTGAGGGACGCTCAGGACCCACGGTGTCACCGCGCATTCCGCGGCGTGTGCGGGGTCAGGGTCAGGTTTAGGTTCAGGTTTAGGTTTAGGATGCAACAAAGGTCATCAAATATTGAATATTCACTTTAATATACACCGTAATAAACTGCTCAATTTTCACCCCTTTAGGCCGTGGTGGCACTGAGGGACACTCAGGGGCCGCAGTGCCACCACGTGTTCCACGGCGTGCGCGGGGTCAGGGTCAGGTTTAGGTTTAGGATGCAGAAAAGGCCATCAAATATTTAATATTCACTTTAATATGCACCATAATAAACTGCTCAATTTTCCCCCCTTTAGGCCGTGATGGCGCTGAGGGACGCTCAGGACCCACGGTGCCACCATGCATTCCGCGGTGTGCGCGGGGTCAGGGTCAGGGTTAGGTTTAGGATGCAAAAAAGGTCATCAGATATTGAATATTCACTTTAATATACACCAAAAGCCAATAATAAAATGCTCAATTTTCACCCCGCAGGCTGTGGTGGCGCTGAGGGACGCTCAGGACCCACGATGTCACCGCGCGTTCCGCGGCGTGCGCGGGGTCAGGTTTAGGTTTAGGTTTAGGATGCAAAAAAGGCCATCAAATATTTAATATTCACTTTAATATACACCAAAAGCCAATAATAAACTGCTCAGTTTTTCACCCCCACAGGCCGTGGTGGCGCTGAGGGACACTCAGGACCCACGGTGTCACCATGCGTTCCGCGGCGTGCGCGGCGTCAGGGTTAGGTTTAGGTTCAGGTTTAGGTTTAGGATGCAACAAAGGTCATCAAATATTTAATATTCACTTTAATATGCACCATAATAAACTGCTCAATTTTCCCCCCCTTTAGGCCGTGGTGGCGCTGAGGGACGCTCAGGACCCACGGTGCCACCATGCATTCCGCGGTGTGCGCGGGCTCAGGGTTAGGTTTAGGTTTAGGATGCAAAAAAGGTCACCAAATATTTAATATTCACTTTAATATACACCAAAAGCCAATAATAAAATTCCCATTTTCACTCCTTTAGGCCGTGGTGGCGCTGAGGGACGCTCAGGAGCTGCAGTGTCACCGCGCGTTCTGCGGGGTCAGAGTTAGGTTTAGGTTTAGGATGCAACAAAGGTCATCAAATATTTAATATTCACTTTAATATACACCAAAAGCCAATGATAACCCACTCAATTTTCCCCCCCTTTAGGCCGTGGTGGCGCTGAGGGACGCTCAGGACCCACGATGTCACCGCGCGTTCTGTGGCGTGCGCGGGGTCAGGGTCAGGTTTAGGTTTAGGTTTAGGTTTAGGATGCAAAAAACGTCATCAAATATTTAAAATTCACTATAATATACACCATAATAAACTGCTCCATTTTCACCCCCTTAGGCCGTGGTGGCGCTGAGGGACGCTCAGGACCCACGATGTCACCATGCGTTCCACGGCATGCGCGGGGTCAGGGTTAGGGTTAGGTTTAGGTTTAGGTTTAGGTTTAGGATGCAGAAAAGGTCATCAAATATTTAACATTCACTTTAATATACACCAAAAGCCAATAATAACTGACTCAATTTTCACCCCCTTTAGGCCGTGGTGGCGCTGAGGGACGCTCAGGAGCTGCAGTGTCACCGCGCGTCCTGCGGGGTCAGAGTTAGGTTTAGGTTTAGGATGCAACAAAGGTCATCAAATATTTAATATTCACTTTAATATACACCAAAAGCCAATAATAAACTGCTCAGTTTTTCACCCCTACAGGCCGTGGTGGCGCTGAGGGACACTCAGGACCCACGGTGTCACCATGCGTTCCGCGGCGTGCGCGGCGTGCGCTTCGCGGCGCGGCGCGGGGACTCGGTGCGCTTCGGCCACTTCGCGTCGGCGTCGCTGCGCAACGAGAGCTCCTGGGGCTTCGGCACGGACGCGGCCTTCCAGGTGCTGACGTGCCACGGCGCCGCCATCCGCGACTTCTCCTTCTTCCCGCACGAGGAGGAGGTGCTGATCCCGCCCTTCGAGACCTTCGAGGTCACCGATGTCACCAACGTCACCCAGGCTGGGGACAAGGCGCGGATCCAGCTGCGCTCCACCGGGACCTTCAGCAACTACAACTGCGAGTGGCTGCGAGGTGACAGCGCGGGGGACGGGGCCTGGGGGGACGGGGACACTCGGTGAGGGGACAGGGACAGGGACACACAGCGCTGGGGACAGGGACACATGGTGATGGGGACACTCGGTGAGGGGACAGGGACACGGTGCTGGGGACAAGGACAGGGATGGGGACACATGGTGATGGGGACACTCAGTGAGGGGACAGGGACACGGTGCTGGGGACAGGGACACACAGCGCTGGGGACAGGGACACACGGAGCTGGGGACACTCAGTGAGGGGACAGGGACACCCTGTGCTGGGGACACTCGGTGAGGGGACAGGGACACGGTGCTGGGGACAGGGACAGGGACACACAGCGCTGGGGACAGGGACACATGGTGATGGGGACACTCGGTGAGGGGACAGGGACACACAGTGCTGGGGACAAGGACAGGGACACATGGTGATGGGGAACAGGGACTCATGTGTGGGGACAGGGTGGGGAGGGACACCGGTGGGGCACTCAGTGAGGGACAGGGCATCCTGGCTGGGCAGACGGGACCTGTGATGGCGAGGTGGGGAGGGACACGGCGGGGGGGACAGGCCATGGGGATGGGGACACTTGGTGAGGGGAACACAGGGGACAGGGACACACAGCGCTGGGGACAGGGACACATGGTGATGGGGACACTCGTGAGGGGACAGGGACACGTGCTGGGGACAGGCAGGGAGGGGACACATGGTGGGGACATCAGGAGGGACAGGGACACGGTGTGGGACAGGGACACAGCGGGGACAGGGACAGGGGCTGGGGACTGGAAGGGACAGGGACATCTGTGCGGGGACACTGGTGAGGGGACAAACCGGTGGGGGACAGGGGGACACACAGCGCTGGGAAGGACAGGGACACATGGTGATGGGGACACTCGGTGAGGGGACAGGGGACACACAGTGCTGGGGACAGGGACAGGGACACATAGGGATGGGGACAGGGACACCTGGCGAAGGGACACCCGGGGACAGGGACAGGGACACTGGTGCTGGGGACACTCAGTGAAGGGACAGGGACATCCTGGCTGGGGACAGGACAGGGACACATGGTGATGGGGACACTTGGTGAGGGGACAGGGACACGGTGCTGGGGACAGGAAGGGACACATGGTGATGGGGACACTTGGTGAGGGACAGGGACACACAGTGCTGGGGACAGGGACGGGGACACACAGCGCTGGGGACAGGACACATGGTGATGGGGACACTCAGTGAGGGGACAGGGACAACGGTGCTAGGGACAGGGACGGGGACACATAGCGCTGGGGCATCACATGGAGACAGGGACACTTGGTAGGAGGCATGGCTGGGGACATGGGACAGGGACAGGGACACATGGTGATGGGGACACTCGGTGAAGGGACAGGGACACCAGGCTGGGGACAAGGACAGGGACACATGGTGATGGGGACTCGGTAAGGGGACAGGGACAGGGACACCAGTGCTGGGGACAGGGACAGGACACATGGTGATGGGGACACTTGGTGAGGGGACAGGACTCGGTGCAGGGGACGGACAGGGACACACAGGCTGGGGACAAGGACAGGGACACATGGTGATGGGGACACTCGGTAAGGGACGGACAGGGACACACAGTGCTGGGGACAGGGACAGGACACATGGTGATGGGGACACTCGGTGAGGGGACAGGGACACGGTGCTGGGGACAGGGACACATGGTGATGGGGACACTCGGTGAGGGGACAGGGACAAGGTGCTGGGGACAGGGACAGACAACTGCCTTGGGGAACAGGAACACATGGTGATGGGGACACTGGTGAGGGGACAGGGACAAGGTGCTGGGGACAGGGACGGGGACACACAGCGCTGGGGACAAGGACAGGGACACATGGTGATGGGGACACTCGGTGAGGGGACAGGGACACGGTGCTGGGGACACTCAGTGAAGGGACAGGGATATCCTGTGCTGGGGACAAGGACAGGGACACAGTGCTGGGGACAGGGACGGGGACACATGGTGATGGGGACACTCGGTGAGGGGACAGGGACACACAGTGCTGGGGACAGGGACACATGGTGATGGGGACACTCGGTGAGGGGACAGGGACACGGTGCTGGGGACAAGGACAGGGACACATGGTGATGGGGACACTCGGTGAGGGGACAGGGACACACAGCGCTGGGGACAGGGACACATGGTGATGGGGACACTCGGTGAGGGGACAGGGACACGGTGCTGGGGACAGGGACACATGGTGATGGGGACACTCGGTGAGGGGACAGGGACACGGTGCTGGGGACAGGGACACACAGTATTGGGGACAAGGACAGGGACACATGGTGATGGGGACACTCGGTGAGGGGACAGGGACACGGTGCTGGGGACAGGGACACACTGTATTGGGGACAAGGACAGGGACACACAATGCTGGGGACACTCAGAGAGGGTGTGGGGACACTGCTGGGGACGTCCATGGTGGGGACAGGGACAAGGATACTCAGGGTGAAGGGACAGGGACACCCAGTGCTGGGGACAAGGACAGGGACACAGTGCTGGGGACAGGGACACAATGCTGGGGACAAACCACCATGGGGACAGGGACAAGGACATTCCCTATGGGCATGGGGACAGGGACATTCAGGGTGAGAGGATGGGGACACCCCGCACCCCATGTTGGGGACACTCGGGAGGGTGAGGGGACAGGGACACTCGATGAGGGGACAGGGACACCCCATGCTGGGGACAAGGAGAGGGACACTCCATGCTGGGGACATCCACCATGGAGACAGGGACAAGGACACTCCCCTTGGGCATGGGGACAGGGACACTCAGAATGGTGAGGGGACAGAGAAACCCACTGTGGGGACAGGGACAAGGACACTCGGTGAGGGTGAGGGGACAGGGACACACAATGCTGGGGACATCCACTGGGGACATGGGGACAAGGACATTCCCTGGGGGTTTAGGGACAAGGACACTTGGTGAGGGGACAGGGACACTCCATGCTGGGGACATCCACCATGGGGACAGGGACAAGGACATTCCCCTTGGGCACGGGGACAGGGACATTCAGAATGATGAGGGGACAGAGAAACCAGTGTGGGGACAGGGACAGCCAGTGCTGGGGACACTCAGAGAGGGTGTGGGGACAGGGGGACAGGAACAGGGGACAAGGATGGGGACAAGGACAGGGACAGGAACAGGGACAGGGATGGGACAGGGATGGGGACAGGGATGGGGACAGGGACAGGGACAGGGATGGGACAGGGACAGGGACAGGGATGGGGACAGGGATGAGGACAGGGACAGGGATGGGACAGGGATGGGGACAGGGACAGGGACAGGGATGGGACAGGGACAGGGACAGGGGACAGGGACAGGGATGGGACAGGGATGGGGACAGGGATGGGGATGGGACAGGGACAGGGATGGGACAGGGATGGGACAGGGATGGGGACAGGGACAGGGATGGGGACAGGGACAGGGACAGGGACAGGGACAGGGACAGGGATGGGGACAGGGAAGGGACAGGGATGGGGACAGGGACAGGGATGGGACAGGGACAGGGATGGGGACAGGGACAGGGACAGGGACGGGGACAAGGATGGGACAGGGATGGGGACAGGGACAGGGATGGGACAGGGATGGGGACAGGGACAGGGATGGGACAGGGACAGGGACAAGGACAGGGACAGGGACAGGGACAGGGACAGGGACGGGGACAGGGACAGGGATGGGACAGGGACAGGGACAGGGACAGGGACAGGGACGGGGACAGGGACAGGGACAGGGACAGGGATGGGGACAGGGACAGGGTGGGACAGGGACAGGGGACAGGGACAGGGACGGGACAGGGACAGGGATGGGACAGGGACAGGGACAGGGACAGGGACGAAATAGGGACAGGGACAGGGACAGGGACAGGGATGGGGATGGGGACAGGGACAGGGACAGGGACAGGGACAGGGACAGGGACAGGATGGGGACAGGGATGGGACAGGGATGGGGACAGGGACAGGGACAGGGACAGGGACAGGGACAGGGATGGGGACAGGGACAGGGACAGGGACAGGGACAGGGACAGGGACAGGGACAGGGACAGGGACAAGGCCACCCCAGCACTGACGCTGTCCCTCCCCTCACAGAGCAGCGCTGTGGGGACGGACCCTGCGTGTTCGACACGGGTGAGCTGGGACCCCCCTGTCACCTCCTGTCACCTCCTGTCACCTCCTGTCACCCCCATAGCACTGTCATCCCCTCTGTCACCTCCTGTCACCTCCTGTCAACTCCTGTCCCCCCCTGTCACCCCCATGGCACTGCCATCCCCCCTTGTCACCTCCTGTCACCTCCTGTCACCTCCTGTCACCCCCATGGCACTGCCATCCCCCCCTTGTCACCTCCTGTCACCTCCTGTCACCTCCTGCCACCCCCATAGCACTGTCATCCCCTCTGTCACCTCCTGTCCCCTTGTCCCCCAGGCTGGAGCGTCCCCAGGTCCCCTCCCCACCTCGGGGGGCTCCTCGTGGCCACCACAGCCCTGGCAGTGGCCACCGGAACCTTCTGAGCTGCGAGGCCACCAAGGCCACCAAGATCAACGTGGTCACCATGGCCATCAAGGCCACCAAGGTCACCAAGGACACCAAGGTCACCATGGCCACCAAGGCCACCAATGTCACCAAGGACACCAAGGTCAACATGGTCACCATGGCCACCAAGGACACCAAGGTCACCAAGGACACCAAGGTCACTGTGGTCACCATGGCCACCAAGGCCACCAAGATCACCAAGGACATCAGGGACACCAGAATGTCCTGAGCCACGAGGCCACCAAAGTCACCGTGGCCACCAAGGCCACCAAGGTCACCGAGGACACCATGGTCACCAAGGCCACCACTGTCACTATGGTCACTTTGGCCACCGTGGGTATTGGGCCACTGGAGTCACCACTGTCACCATGGCCATTGTGGCCACTGTGATCAGTGAGGCCACCAAGGTCACTGTGGTCACGATGGCCACCAAAGCCACCAAGGTCACAAGCCAGGACCTTCTGAGCAACAAGGTCACCAAGGCCACCATGGTCACCATGGCCACCAGGACCTCCTGAGCAACTGTGGCCACCAAGGTGACCAAGGCCACAGAGGTCACCATGGTCACCATGGCCGCCAAGATCACCAAGGCCACCAAGGTCACCATGGCCACTGTGGTCACCACGGCCACCAAGGTCACCAAGGTCACCATGGTCACCATGGTCACCACAACCACTGTGGCCACCAAGGCCACCACAGCCACTGTGGCCACCAAGGCCACCATGGTCACCAAGGCCACCAAGGTCACCAAGGCCACCAGGACCACCTGAGCAACTGTGGCCACCAAGGTGACCAAGGCCACAGAGGTCACCTTGGTCACCATGGCCACAGAGGTCACCAAGGTGACCAAGGCCACAGAGGTCACCATGGTCACCATGGCCGCCAAGATCACCAAGGCCACCAAGGTCGCCATGGCCACTGTGGTCACCACGGCCACCAAGGTCACCAAGGTCACCATGGCCACTGAGGCCACCATGGCCACCATGATCACCATGGCCACCAAGGCCACCAAGGCCACCATGGTCACCAAGGCCACCAGGACCTCCTGAGCAACTGTGGCCACCAAGGTGACCAAGGCCACAGAGGTCACCTTGGTCACCATGGTCAACATGGTCACCATGGTCACCAAGGCCACTGTGGTCACCACAGCCACCAAGATCACCAAGGACACCAAGGCCACCATGGTCACCATGGTCACCAAGGCCACCATGGCCACCAAGGCCACCGCAGCCACTCTGGCCACTAAGGCCACCATGGTCACCATGGCCACTGTGGCCACCATGGCCACCAAGGCCACCAGGACCTCCTGTGCAACGAGGCCACCAAGGTGACCAAGGCCACAGAGGTCACCATGGCCACCATGGCCACCATAGCCACCAAGGCCACCATGGTCACCATGGTCACAATGGTCACCAAGGCCACCATGGTCACCATGGCCACTGAGGTCACCATGGTCACCAAGGCCACCAGGACCTCCTGAGCAACTGTGGCCACCAAGGTGACCAAGGCCACCATGGTCACCATGGTCACCAAGATCACCAAGGACACCAAGGTCACCAAGGTCACCATGGCCACCAAGGCCACCGCAGCGACTCTGGCCACCAAGGCCACCATGGTCACCATGGTCACCAAGGCCACCATGGCCACTGTAGCCACCAAGGCCACCAAGGTCACCATGGCCACCAAGGCCACCAAGGCCACCACAGCCACTGTGGCCACCAAGGCCACCAAGGCCACCATGGCCACCAAGGCCACCACAGCCACCGTGGCCACCATGGCCGGGCTAAGGGGACAATGGCAGGGCCACCGCTGCCACCAGGACAGGGGGACCTCGGACGTGTCACGGCCTCCATCCTTGGCTTTCTGGGGAATTTTCTGTCCCTTTCCAGAAATTTCCGTTTTCCTGCCGGATTTTATTAAACTGGATCTGCCTCAATCCACGAAACGTCTCTGACTTTAACCCAAATTGAGGGGTTTAGGCCCAGCTTAGGGGATTTAGATCCAAATTAAGTAATTTAGGCCAAGTTTAGGGGATTTAGACCCAAATTAAGGGATTTAGGCCCAGTTTAGGGGATTTAGGCCCAGTTTAGGGGATTTAGGCCCAGTTTAGGGGATTTAGATTTTAATTAAGAGATTTAGACCCAGTTTAGGGGATTTAGACCCTAATGAAGGGATTTAGGCCCAATTTAGGGGATTTAGATTTTAATTAAGAGATTTAGGCCCAGGTTTAGAGGATTTAGATTTTAATTAAAGGATTTAGGCCTGATTTAGGGGATTTAGACCCAAATTAAAGAATTTAGGCCCAGTTAAGGGGATTTAGATCTGAATTAAGTAATTTAGGCCCGGTTTAGGGGATTTAGATCCAAATTAAAGGATTTAGGCCCAGTTTAGGACATTTAGACCCAAATTAAGGCATTTAGGCCTCATTTAAGGAATTTAGATCTGAATTAAGGGATTTAGGCCCCATTTAGGGGATTCAGACCCAAATTTAGGGATTTAGGCCTGGTGTAGGTGATTTAGATGTAAATTAAGGCATTTAGGCTTGGTTTAGGGGATTTAGGCCCAAATTAAGGAGTTAGGCCTGTCTTAGGGGATTCTCAACCTGAATTAAGGGATTTCTGCCTAAAGTAAGGGATTTCAACCTGAATTAGTGGCATTAGGCCTGAATTAACAGAGTTGGGCCTGATTTAGGGGATTTCAACCAGAATTAAGGGATTTCAATCTGAATGAACAGAGTTAGGCCTGGTTTAGGGGATTTCAATCAGAATTAAGGGGTTTAAACCCAAACTAAGGGATTTCAACCTGGATTAACAGGGTTAGGCCTGGTTTAAGGGATTTCAACCTGAATTAATGGGGTTAGGCCTGGTTTAAGGGATTTCCACCAGAATTAAGGGATTTCAACCCAAACTAAGGGATTTCAACCCAAATTAACGGATTTAGGCCTGACTTAGGGATCTCAACCTGAATTAATGGCATAAGGCCTGAATTAACAGAGTTGGCCTGGTTTAGGGGATTTCAACCCAAATTTAGGGATTTCAACCTGAATTAACAGAGTTAGGCCTGACTTAGGGGATCTTAACCTGAATTGAGGGATTTAGGCCAGAATTAAGGGATTTCAACACAAACTAAGGGATTTCAACCTGAACTAACAGGGTTAGGCCTGGTTTAAGGGATTTCAACCCAAATTAACAGGGTTAGGCCTGTTTAAGGATTCAACCCAAATTAACGGGGTAGGCGTGTTTAAGGATTTCAACCGAATTAACAGGGTTAGGCCTGATTTAAGGGATTTCAACCCAAATTAACAGGGTTAGGCCTGGTTTAAGGGATTTCAACCTGAATTAATGGGGTTAGGCCTGGTTTAAGGGATTTCAACCAGAATTAATGGGGTTAGGCCTGGTTTAAGGGATTTCAACCAGAATTAACAGGGTTAGGCCTGGTTTAAGGGATTTCAACTTGGATTAACAGGGTTAGGCCTGGTTTAAGGGATTTCAACCTGAATTAACAGGGTTAGGCCTGGTTTAAGGGATTTCAACCCAAATTAACAGGGTTAGGCCTGGTTTAAGGGATTTCAACCAGAATTAACAGGGTTAGGCCTGGTTTAAGGGATTTCAACCAGAATTAACAGGGTTAGGCCTGGTTTAAGGGATTTCAACCTGAATTAACGGGGTTAGGCCTGGTTTAAGGGATTTCAACCCAAATTAACAGGGTTAGGCCTGGTTTAAGGGATTTCAACCAGAATTAATGGGGTTAGGCCTGGTTTAAGGGATTTCAACCCAAATTAATGGGTTAGGCCTGGTTTAGGGATTTCAACCTGAATTAAGGGATTTCACCCAACTAAGGGATTGCAACTTAAATTAACAGGGTTAGGCCTGGTTTAAGGGATTTCAACCCAAATTAACAGGGTTAGGCCTGGTTTAAGGGATTTCAACCCAAATTAACAGGGTTAGGCCTGGTTTAAGGGATTTCAACCAGAATTAACAGGGTTAGGCCTGGTTTAAGGGATTTCAACCAGAATTAGGGGATTTCAACCCAAACCAAGGGATTTAAAGTGAAGGGAAGGGGTGGATCCCACCCCCCCAAATGTCCCCTCTGTCCCCTTGTCACCAGATGTCCCCTTGTCACCGTGTCACCAGGAGGTTCAGGGTTAATTAGCAGGGTTAATTACCCCTAATTAGGCTGGAGGTGACGTTGGGCGGGTGTGACAAGGTCGCGGTGCTGGTGGCACTTCCTGGTGCCACCTCGGCGTGTCAGGGACAAAGTCCTGTCCCCCTGTCCCCGTGGGACCGGCTGGGCTGGGGTGGGGCCGGACGGACTTTGGGCACCGGGAGGGGACGTGGGGACAGGGGTGTGGATGGACAGATGGACATGGGGACGTGGAGACAATGGGATGGACTTGGGGACAGGGGGGTGGATGGACATGGGGACATGGGGACATGGGGACGGACATGGGGACAGTGGGATGGATGGACATGGGGACATGGGGACACAGGGACATGGGGACATGGGGACAATGAGATGGATATGGGGACAGTGGGGTGGACAGACAGACACTGCAGGGGACTGGATGGATGGACAGAGGGACATGGGAACATGGGGACACTGGGATGGACATGGGTACAGTGGGGTGGATGGACATGGGGACATGGGGACATGGGGACATGAGGACAGTGAGATGGACATGGGGACAGTGGGACAGATGGACACAGGGACATGGGGACAATGGGATGGACATGGGGACACAGGGACAGAGCCACAGGGACACAGGGACACTGGGACGGACATGGGGACATGGGGATGTGGGGACAGTGGGACGGATGGACATGGGGACAGTGGGATGGACAGACAGAGGGACATGGGAACATGGGGACAGACAGACACAGGGACATGGGGACACTGGGATGGACATGGGGACATGGGGAGACAGAGGGACATGGGGATAGAGACAGTGGGGACATGGGACACGGGAGCATGGATGGAGACAGACATGGGACAGGGGACACAGGGACTGGGGAATGGGACAGACAGAGGGACATGGGAACATGGGGACAGACAGACACAGGGACATGGGGACAGTGGGATGGATGGACATGGAGACATGGGGACATGGGGACAGACAGACAGAGGGACATGGGGACACTGGGATGGATGGACATGGGGACATGGGGACATACACAGGGACATGGGGATGGACAGACACAGGGACACTGGGACAGACGGACACAGGGACATGGGGGCACTGGGACGCTGGGATGGACAGACATGGGGATGTCACAGGTGTCACAGGATGTCACAACATGTCACAACATGTCACAGCGTGTCACATCACGTCCTGGCTCAGGGTGACACAGCACAGCCCGACCACGGCCTCACCACTCACTGGTGACCCAGGGCCACCGTGTCCCCATGTCCCCATGTCCCTGTGTCTGTCTGTCCCTGTGTCCCTGTGTCCCTGTGTCCCTGTGTCCCCATGTCCCTGTGTCCCTGTGTCCCTGTGTCCCTGTGTCCCCGTGTCCCTGTGTCTGTCTGTCCCTGTGTCCCCATGTCCTGGTGTCCCTGTGTCCCCATGTCCCCGTGTCTGTCTGTCCCTGTGTCCCCATGTCCCACTGTGTCCCTGTGTCCCCATGTCCCCGTGTCTGTCTGTCCCCGTGTCCCCACGTCCCCATCCTGTCCCATGATTGTCCCTGTGTCCCTGTGTCCCATTGTCCCCACCATGTCCCTGTTGTCTGTCTGTCTGTCCCTGTGTCCCCATGTCCCGGTTGTCCTTGTGTCCCCATGTCCCGTGGTCTGTTCTGTCCACCGTGTCCCCATGTCCCACGTGTCCCTGTGTCCCCGTCTGTCCCTTTGTCCTGTCCCCTGTCCTGTCCCATGTCTCCCTGTCCCCATGTCCCTGTGTCCCTGTGTCTCCCATGTCCTGGTGTCCCTGTTGGTCCCCTCGTCCCACGTGTGTCCCTGTGTCCCTGTCCCGTGTCGTGTCCTGTCCCTATTCCCCACAGTCCCCATGTCCCCGTGTCTGTCTGTCCCCGTGTCCCCCAGCACCCCCAGGTGACACCGGCACCCCGGGGTGCAGCCACCTGTCCCTGCCGGAGCCGAGGGAGTGGCCCTGGGTGACACGGGTGACACAGGTGACACAGGTGACACGGGTGACACCGCCCCGGGCCGTGTGGAGAGAGGGGGCGGCCCTGGGGACAAACTCCAGCCTGGCAGAGTGGCACGGAGTGGCACAGGTGACACTGGTGGCATAGGTGACATGGAGTGGCACAGGTGACACAGGTGACACAGGTGACACAGGTGCCAGGTGCCAGGACACCGCCTGGGGGGACACAGGGGTCCCTGATGCCACCGAGGGTCCCCAGAAAAGTGCCAGAGGTGCCACCTGTGCTGTGTCACCAGTGCCACCTGTGATGTCCTGCGTGTGCCACGCGCGTGTGCCACAATGCCACACCTGTGTCACCTGTGCCACCTGTGCCGTGCCCTTGTCCTGGGGAGGCTGTGGGGACAGCCCAGCACCCAAAGGTGACAGCGGGGTCCCAAAGGTGACACCAGCACCCAAAGGTGACACCGGGGTCCCAAAGGTGATGCCAGAACCCAAAGGTGACACCGGGGTCCCAAAGGTGATGCCAGAACCCAAAGGTGATGCCAGGGTCCCAAAGGTGACCACAGGGCCCAGAAGTGACATCAGGGTGTCCCCAGTTCCCCCAGCACCTGGGGGTGTCCCTGTCCCCTACCCAGGGACGTCCCTGTGCCTCTGGGGATGTCCCAGGTGTGTCCCAGGGGTGTCCCAGGTGTGTCCCAGGTGTCCCAGGTGTGTCCCAGGGGTGTCCCAAGAGTGTCCCAATGGTGTCCAAGATGTTCCAGAGGTGTCCCAGGTGTCCCAAGGGTGTCCCAGGTGTCCTGGGGCTGTCCCAGGTGTCCAAAGAATGTCCTGGGGTGTCCCAGGTGTGTCCCAGGAATGTCCCATGTGTGTTCCAGGTGTCCCGGGGCTGTCCCAGGTGTGTTCCATGTGTGTCTCAGCTGTCCCAGGTGTGTCCCAGGTGTTCTGGGGATGTCCCAGTTGTCTCAGGGCTATCCCAGGAATGTCCCACATGTGTCCCAGCTGTCCCAGATGTGTCCCAGGAATGCCCCATGTGTGTCCCAGGGCTATCCCAGGTGTGTCCCAGGTGTCCCAGGGCTATCCCAGGTGTGTCCCAGGTCTTCTGGGGGTATCCCAGATGTGTCTCAAGTGTCCCAGGTGTGTCCCAGGAATGTTCCATGTGTGTCCCAGCTGTCCCAGGGGTGTCTTGGGTGTCCCAAGTGTCCCAGGAATGTCCCATGTGTGTCCCAGCTGTCCCAGGTGTGCCCCAGGTGTCTCGGGGCTATCCCAGGTGTGTCCCATGTGTGTCCCAGGTGTTCTGGGGGTATCCCAGATGTGTCTCAGGTGTCCCAGGTGTGTCCCAGGAATGTTCCATGTGTGTCCCAGGTGTGTCCCAGGGGTGCCCCAGGTGTCCCAGGTGTGTCCCCTGGTGTCCCATGTGTCCTGGGAGAGTCCCACGGGTCTCCCAGAGTGTCCCAGCTGTCCCAGGTGTGTCCCAGGGGTGTCCCAGGTGTCTCAGGGCTATCCCAGGTGTGCCCCAGGTGTGCCCCAGGTGTTCCAGGGGTGTCCAGGAATGTCCCAGATGTGTCTCGGGTGTCCCAGGTGTGTCCTGGGGGTGTCCCAGGTGTGTCCCAGGTCTTCTGGGGGTATCCCAGATGTGTCTCAGGTGTCCCAGGTGTGTCCCAGGAATGTTCCATGTGTGTCCCAGCTGTCCCAAGTGTGTCTCAGCTGTCCCAGGTGTGCCCCAGGTGTTCCAGGGGTGTCCCAGGTGTGTCCTGGGGGTGTCCCATGTGTGTCCCAGGTGTTCTGGGGGTATCCCAGATGTGTCTCAAGTGTCCCAGGTGTCCCATGTGTGTCCCAGGTGTGTCCCAGCTGTCCCAGGTGTGTCCCAGGGGTGTCCAGGGGTGTCCCAGGTGTCCCAGGTGTGCCCCAGGTGTCCCAGGTGTGCCCCAGGTGTGTCCCAAGTGTCCCAGGTATCTCGTGGGTGTCCCAGGTGTGTCCCAGGTGTTCCAGGGTGTCCCAGGTGTGTCCCCTGGTGTCCCATGTGTCCTGGGAGAGTCCCACGGGTCTCCCAGAGTGTCCCAGGTGTGCCCCAGGTGTGCCCCAGGTGTGTCCCAAGTGTCCCAGGTATCTCGTGGGTGTCCTGGGGGTGTCCCAGGTGTGCCCCAGGTGTTCCAGGTGTGTCCCAGGTGTGTCCCAAGTGTCCCAGGTATCTCGTGGGTGTCCTGGGGGTGTCCCAGGTGTGTCCCAGGTATCTCGTGGGTGTCCCGGGGGTGTCCCAGCGTGTCCCGGGGGTGTCGCAGCCCTGTCCCCCCGCTGTCTCACGGCGGTGGCGGGCGCGGGCCGGGCCCCGCGGCTTTGAATGAATCGTTAACCCGGGCCAATCTCACCCCGGGCCAATCAGGGCCGCGGCCCCGGGCGGGTTTTACAGCTCCGCTGTCCCCACGGTGTCCCCACGGCCACCGGCGCTGTCACCCCAGTGCCACCAGCGCCACCAGCGAGGCCACCAGCCCCTCGCCGCCATGCGCTGGCCCTGGCTGCTGCTGTGGCTGTCGCTGCCCGCCGCGCTGGCGCTGCCCGCGGCGACACCGGCCCGCGGTGGCCCCGGGGTGGCCCTGGTGGCCCTGGAGGCGCTGGTGGCGTCGGGCGAGGGACAATTGTCCCGCGGGGAGCTGGGGGCCCTCGTGGCGCGGGCGGGCGGCCGTGCGCAGTGCCGGGGCGAGCCGTGCGGAGAGGTGAGACCGCGCCCGGCGCCGCGACAGCGACAGCGACAGCGACACGGCGGGAGGGGACAAAGGGCGGCTGGCACCGCGCGGGGGGGGGGATGGGGGATGGGGGATGGGGGTGGGGGGGACACCTGGGCGCTGTGGGGGGGGTCGTGGGGGGGGGGTGTGTGTGTCACCTGTGTCACCTGTGTCACTTGTGCCACCTGTGCCACCTGGGCTGTGTGTGCTGGGCTGTGTCACCTGTGCCATGCTTGGCAGGCCATGGGCGCCAAGTGTTCAGAGTGTGCCGTGTGCACCGTGTGTGTCACCTGTGCCACCTGTGCCACCTGTGCTGTGGGTGCCATGTGTGCCATCTCTCCTCTGTGTGCCACCTGTGCTGTGTGTGCCACCTGTGTCACCTGTGCCACCTGTGTCACCTGTGCCACCTGGGCTGTGTGTGCTGGGCTGTGTCACCTGTGCCATGCGTGGCAGGCCATGGGCGCCAAGTGTTCTGAGTGTGCCGTGTGCACCGTGTGTGTCACCTGTGCCACCTGTGCCACCTGTGCTGTGGGTGCCATGTGTGCCATCTCTCCTCTGTGTGTCACCTGTGCTGTGTGTGCCATGTGTCACCTGTGCCACTTCTCCTGTGTGTGCCACCTGTGCTGTGTCACCTGTGCCACCTGTGCCAGGCCATTTGTGACATGTCACGGTGTGCTACCTGTCCTGTGTGCCACCTGTGCCACCTCTCCTGTGGGTGCCAGACCATTTGTGACATGTCACAGTGTGTCACCTGTCCTGTGTGTGCCACTTGTCCTGTGTGTGTCACCTGTGCTGTGTGTGCTGTGTGTGCCACCTGTGCCAGGCCATTTGTGACATGTCACAGTGTGCTACCTGTCCTGTGTGCCACCTGTGCCACTTCTCCTGTGTGTGCCACCTGTGCTGTGTCACCTGTGCCATGTATGGCTGTGTCACAGGCACCAAGTGTTCTGAGTGTGCCGTGTGCACCGTGTGTGTCACCTGTGTCACCTGTGCCACCTGTGCCAGGCCATTTGTGACATGTCACAGTGTGTCACCTGTCCTGTGTGTGCCACTTGTCCTGTGTGTGTCACCTGTGCTGTGCCACCTGTGCCACCTGTGCTGTGTGTGCCTTGTATGCCACCTGTGCCAGGCCATTTGTGGCAAGTCACAGTGTGTCACCTGTGTCACCTGGGCTGTGTGTGTCACCTGTGTCACCTGGGCTGTATGTGTGGCAGGCCATGGGCGCCAAGTGTTCTGAGTGTGCCATGTGCACCGTGTGTGCCACCTGTGTCACCTGTGCCACCTGTGCTGTGTGTGTCACCTTTCCTCTGTGTGCCAGGCCATTTGTGATATGTCACAGTGTGCACCTGTGCTGTGTGTGTCACCTGTGCTGTGTCACCTGTGCCACCTGTGCCACCTGGGTTCTGTGTGTGGCAGGCCATGGGTGCCATGTGTTCTGAGTGTGCCGTGTGCACCGTGTGTGCCACCTGTGCCACCTGTGCCACCTGTGTCACCTGTGCTGTGTGTGTGTCACCTGTGCTGTGTGTGCCAGCTGCGCCGTGTCACCTGTGCCACCTGTGCTGTGTCACCTGTGCCATGTGTGGCAGGCCATGGACGCCAAGTGTTCTGAGTGCGCCGTGTGCACCGTGTGTGTCACCTGTGCCACCTGTGCCACCTGTGCTGTGTGTGTGTCACCTGTGGTGTGGGTGCCAGCTGTGCCATGTGTCACCTGTGCCACCTGTGCTGTGTCCCCTGTGCCATGTGTGGAAGGCCACAGGCACCAAGTGTTCTGAGTGTGCCGTGTGCACCGTGTGTGCCACCTGTGCCATCTCTCCTCTGTGTGTCACCTGTACTGTGTGTGTCACCTGTGCCACCTGTGCTGTGTCACCTGTGCCATCTGTGTCACCTGTGCCACCTGTGCCACCTGTGCTGTGCTACCTGTGCTGTGTGTCACCTGTGTCACCTGTGGTGTGGGTGCCAGCTGTGCCCTGTGTCACCTGTGCCACCTGTGCTGTGTCA
Source organism: Zonotrichia leucophrys gambelii (assembly GCF_028769735.1). Taxonomy (NCBI): domain Eukaryota; kingdom Metazoa; phylum Chordata; class Aves; order Passeriformes; family Passerellidae; genus Zonotrichia; species Zonotrichia leucophrys. The sequence goes on from NW_026992596.1 coordinate 25,539, forward strand.
CCTGTGCCATGTGTGGCAGGTCATCAGTGCCACGTGTTCTGAGTGTGCCGTGTGCACCGTGTGTCACCTGTGCCACCTGTGCCACCTGTGCTGTGTGTGTGTGTGACCTATGCCTTATGTGCCAGGCCATTCGGGACATGTCACAGTGTGTCACCTGAGTTGTGTCACCTGTGCTGTGTGTGTTACCTGTGTCACCTGTGCCATATGTAGCAAGTCATGGGCGCCCATGTGTTCTGCGTGTGCCGTGTGCACCGTGGGTGTCACCTGTGTCACCTGTGCCACCTGCACTGTGTGTGCCGTGTGTGACACCTGTCCTGTGTGTGTCACCTGTGTCACCTGTGCCACCTGTGCTGTGTGTGCCGTGCGTGCCACCTGTCCTGTGTGACACCTGTGCCGTGTGTGCCAGGCCATTTGTGCCATGTCACAGTGTGCCACCTGTGCTGTGCCACCTGTGCTGTGTGTGTGCCACGTGTGCCGCGTCTCCCTGTGACCTTTGTCCCTCCCTGTCCCCTCTCTCCCCTGGCGCTGTCCCCTGTCCCCTTGTGCCACCCTGTCCTTCCTGTCCCCCCTGTCCCCTTGTCCCTCCCTGTCCCCCCGACGCTGTCCCCATGTCCCCTGTCCCCCTGTCCCCCCTGTCCCCACGTCCCCCGTGTCCCCATGTGCCACTCTATGCCACCCTGTCCCCTGTCCCCCCTAATGCTGCCCCCTGTCCCCCTGTCTCCTTGCCCCCGTCCCATGTCCCCCTTGTCCCCCCTGTGCCACCCTGTCCCCTCTCCCCATGTCCCCACGTCCCCCTGTCCCCCCGTCCCCCCTGACGCTGTCCTCATGTCTCCCTGTGCCACCCTGTCCCCCCTGTCCCATGTCCCCCTTGTCCCTCACTGTCCCCTCATGCCCCTGTTCCCTGTCCCCCCGACGCTGTCCCCATGTCTCCACATCCCCCTGTCCCCCTGTCCCTCCCTGTCCCCATGTCCTTCTGTGCCACCCTGTCCTCTTGTCCCCCCTATGCCCTGTCCCCCCTGTCCCCCGTGTGCCCTCTCCCTTGTCGTCCCTGTGCCACCCTGTCCCCTGTCCCCCTGTCCCCCCTGTCCCCCCTGTCCCCTGTCCCCTGTCCCCTCTCCCCCCTGTCCCCTGTCCCCTGTCCCCTGTCCCTATCCCCTGTCCCCTGTCCCCTGTCCCCTGTCCCCTCTCCCCCCTGTCCCCCTGTCCCCTGTCCCCTCTCCCCCTGTCCCCTGTCCCCTGTCCCCCTGACGCTGTCCCTCCCTGTCCCCTGTCCCCTGTCCCCTGTCCCTCCTGTCCCCTGTCCCCCTGTCCCCTGTCCCCTGTCCCCTCTCCCCTGTCCCCCTGTCCCCTGTCCCCTGTCCCCTATCCCCCCTGTCCCCTGTCCCTGTCCCTATCCCCTGTCCCCCCTGTCCCTGTCCCCTGTCCCCTATCCCCCTGTCCCCCTGTCCCCCCCTGTCCCCTGTCCCCCTGTCCCCCTGTCCCCCTGTCCCCTGTCCCCTGCCCCTGTCCCCTGCCCCCTAGTCCCCCTGATCCCCCTGTCCCTGTCCCCCTTCCCCCTATCCCCTGTCCCCTGTCCCCTGTCCCCCTGTCCCTGTCCCTGTCCCCTGTCCCCTGTCCCCCCGTCCCCCTGTCCCCTGTCCCCCCTGTCCCCTGTCCCCCTGTCCCCCTGTCCCTGTCCCCTGTCCCCTGTCCCCCCTGACGCTGTCCCTGTCCCCACAGTGTCCCTCGGTGCCAGCGCTGCTGGCCCTGGCTGGGAAGGGCCGGGGTGGCACCGCCGGGCTCGAGGCCACCGAGCTGTCCTGGCTGGGGGCGGCCGTGGTGGCCACGCTGAGGGACCCCCCGGGCACCTGCGGGGACACCGATGGGGACACCCATGGGGACACCGATGGGGACATCCATGGGGACACCAATGGGGACACCGATGGGGACACCAATGGTGACATCAATGGGGACATCGATGGAGACACCAATGGGGACATCGATGGAGACACCCATGGGGACACCGATGGAGAAATCCATGGTGACATCAATGGGGACACCCATGGGGACACCAATGGTGACATCCATGGGGACACCGATGGAGAAATCCATGGTGACATCAATGGGGACACCCATGGGGACATCGATGGAGACATCCATGGGGACATCGATGGAGACATCCATGGGGACACCCATGGGGACACCAATGGTGACATCAATGGTGACATCGATGGGGACACCAATGGGGACATCAATGGAGACACCAATGGTGACACCCATGGGGACACCCATGGTGACACCGATGGAGACACCCATGGTGACATCAATGGGGACACCGATGGTGACATCCACAGAGATATCCATGGTGACACCCATGGGGACACCAATGGGGACACCGAGGCCACCACAGGGTCCTGGGCCAGCCGTGTCCGAGCCCTGCATCACCAGTTTGTCACCGATGTCACCGGCGATGTCACCAGCAATGTCACCGGCCGTGGTGGCCCCGGGCTGCGGGAGGTGGCCGAGCTGCTGGCGGCCATCGAGCCCAACTACCGTGGGGACAACGGCCACCAGGTGAGGGGACACGGGGACACGGGGACACGGGGACACGGGGACACAGGGACACGGGGACACGGGGACACAGGGACACGGGGACACGGGGACACGGGGACACAGGGACACGGGGACACAGGGACATGGGGACACAGGGACACGGGGACATGGGGACACGGGGACACGGGGACACGGGGACACGGGGACACGGGGACACGGGGACACAGGGACACGGGGACACGGGGACACGGGGACACGGGGACACAGGGACACGGGGACACGGGGACACGGGGACACGGGGACACGGGGACATGGGGACACGGGGACACGGGGACACAGGGACACGGGGACACGGGGACACGGGGACACGGGGACACAGGGGACACAGGGACATGGGGAGGGACAGGGGACGTGGGGACATGAGGGGACATGGGGACAGTGGGACATGGGAGGACATGGGGACATGGGGACATGAGGACATGGGGGGACATGGGAACACAAGGGGACATGGGACAGAAGGGTGGCATGGGGACACAGGGGGACATGAGGGGACACAGGGGGACATGGGGACCACAAGGGTGGCATGGGGGGACATGGGGACACGAGGGTGGCATGGGGAACAAGGGGGGACATGGGGACACAAGGGGACATGGAGGGACACGTGGAGGACATGGGGGGACACAGGGTGTGGCCTGGGGAGGGGACAGGTGGCCTTGGGGCACAGAGAGGTGACACAGCATGGCCACCTGTCCTTGGGGACACTGTGCCCTGGGGAGGTGACAAATGTCACACTGTGCCCTGGGGAGGGGACAAATGTCACACCGTACCCTGGGGAGGTGACACGACTGTGACACCCCTGGTGCCACAGTGGCAGTGTCCAGGTGACGTTTGGGTGACATTTGGGTGACCTGAGGGTGACACGGTGACATTTGGGTGCCACAGGCCTGCGTGGACGCTCGGGGCGTGCTGGCAGCTGCCACCAGGATGTCCCCAAGGTTGGGGACAGGACGGGTGCTGGTGGCACTCGGGCTCCTGGTGCTGCGTGGCCACCGCCTCTGCCCTGGGGACATTGGGGACAGCGGGGACACGGCCAGCCCCCGGTGTGGGGACAGCAGCTGGCACCTTGGGGACACTGGTGACATGGACACGGCTCATGGGGGCACGGACACCTGGCACTGTGGGGACACCGGTGACATCAGCGCCTCCCGTGGGGACACAGACAGCAGGCATGGTGACATTGCCACCCTCCTTGGGGACACGGACACCTGGCACGGTGACAGCCACCCCGAGGACATCGAGAGCCACCACGGCCCCACGGCGCCCAGCGCTGGGGACAGCGGTGACAATGTCACTGTCCCCACGGCCACCAACAGCACCGAGCCTGAGGAGCAGCTGGGTGTCACCGAGAGTGAGTGGGGACAGGGTGGGGACAGGGTGGGGACAGGGGACAGGGGACAGGGGACACAGGGTCAGTGTCCCCATCTGTGTCCCCTGTCCCCATCCCTGTCCCTGTCCCCTGTCCCCATCCCTGTCCCTGTCTCTGTCTCCTGTCCCTGTCCCCTGTCCCTGTCCCTGTCCCTGTCCCCTGTCCCCATCCCTGTCCCTGTCCCCTGTCCCTGTCCCTGTCCCTGTCCCCATCCCTGTCCCCTGTCCCCATCCCTGTCCCTGTCCCTGTCCCTGTCCCTGACCTGTGTCCCTGTCCCTTGTCCCTGGGTACCTCCGGGGGACACTGTCCCCATCCCTGTCCCCTGTTCCTGTCCCTGTCCCTGTCCCCATCCCTGTCCCCTGTCCCCTGTCCCTGTCCCTGTCCCTGTCCGTGACCCGTGTCCGTGTCCCCTGTCCCTGTCCGTGACCCGTGTCCCTGTCCCTGTCCCTGTCGCAGGGTACCTGCTGGGGACACTGACAGCCCTGTCCCTGTGTCCCCTGTCCCTGTCCCTGTCCCTGTCCCGTGTCCCTGTCCCTGTCCCTGTCCCTGTCCCTGTCCCTGTCCCCATCCCTGTCCCTGTCCCTGTCCGTGACCCGTGTCCCTGTCCCTGTCCCTGTCCCTGTCCCTGTCCCTGTCCGTGACCCGTGTCCCTGTCCCTGTCCCTGTCTCAGGGTACCTGCTGGGGACGCTGACGGCACTGTCCCTGTGTCCCCTGTCCCCATGTCCTTGTCCTGATCCCTGTCCCTGACCGGTGTCCCTGTCCCCTCTGTCACAGGGTACCTGCTGGGGACACTGACGGCGCTGTCCCTGTGTCCCCTGTCCCTGTCCCTGTCCGTGACCCGTGTCCCTGTCCCTGTCCCTGTCGCAGGGTACCTGCTGGGGACACTGACAGCCCTGTCCCTGTGTCCCCTGTCCCTGTCCCTGTCCCTGTCCCTGTCCCCATGTCCTTGTCCTGATCCCTGTCCCTGTCCGTGACCCGTGTCCCTGTCCCTGTCCCTGTCCCTGTCCCTGTCCCCTGTCCCTGTCCCTGTCCCCATCCCTGTCCCTGTCCCTGTCCCTGTCCCCATCCCTGTCCCTGTCCCCTGTTCCTGTCCCCATCCCTGTCCCCCTGTTCCTGTCCCCATCCCTGTCCCCATCCCTGTCCCCATCCCTGTCCCTGTCCCTGTCCCTGTCCCTGTCCCCGTCCCTGTCCCTGTCCCTGTCCCCATCCCTGTCCCATCCCTGTCCCTGTCCCTGTCCCCTGTTCCTGTCCCTGTCCCTGTCCCCATGTCCCTGTCCCTGTCCCTGTCCCTGTCCGTGACCCGTGTCCTTGTCCCCTGTCCCTGTCGCAGGGTACCTGCTGGGGACACTGACAGCACTGTCCCTGTCCCTGTCCCTGTCCCTGCCCCTGTCCCTGTCCCTGTCCGTGACCCGTGTCCCCTCTGTCACAGGGTACCTGCTGGGGACACTGACAGCCCTGTCCCTGTGTCCCCTGTCCCTGTCCCTGTCCCTGTCCCTGTCCCTGTCCCTGTCCCTGTCCCCTCTGTCACAGGGTACCTGCTGGGGACACTGACGGCGCTGTCCCTGTCCCTGTCCCTGTCCCTGTCCCTGTCCGTGACCCGTGTCCTTGTCCCCTGTCCCTGTCGCAGGGTACTTGCTGGGGACACTGACAGCCCTGTCCCTGTGTCCCCTGTCCCTGTCCCTGTCCCTGTCCCTGTCCCCTGTCCCCATCCCTGTCCCCATGTCCTTGTCCTGATCCCTGTCCCTGATCGGTGTCCCATGTCCCTGTCCCTGTCTCAGGGTACCTGCTGGGGACGCTGACGGCACTGTCCCTGTGTCCCCTGTCCCTGTCGCAGGGTACCTGCTGGGGACGCTGACGGCGCTGGCGCTGGCCTTGGTGCCGCTGGTGGCGCTGGCCCTGGTGCTGTGTCCCCGCTGTCCCGCGTGCTCGCGCTGTCCCCACGGTGCCGGATGTCGCCGGTGTCGCGGGTGTCGCCTGTGTCCCCCGCGCTGGTGGCGCCCCCTGCTGGACGGGCTGGCGGCCGGGGCGCTCAGCGGGGACGCGCTGCTGCACGTGCTGCCCGAGGTGGGGACATCGAGGGGACACTGGGGACACTGGGGGGACAGCGGGGACATTGGGGACAGCGGGGACATTGGGGACAGCGGGGACATTGGGGGCATTGGGGAGACCATGGGGACAGCGGGGACATTGGGGACATTGGGGACAGCGGGGGGACAGCGGGGGCATTGGGGACATTGGGGACAGCGGGGACATTGGGGACAGCGGGGGCATTGGGGACACTGGGGGACAGCGGGGACATTGGGGACATTGGGGACATTGGGGACAGTGGGGGCATTGGGGACACTGGGGGCTTTGGGGACACTGGGGACATTGGGGACATTGGGGACAGTGGGGGCATTGGGGACAGTGGGGACATTGGGGACACTGGGGGCATTGGGGGCATTGGGGTCATTTGGGACACTGGGGACACTGGGGACATTGGGGACATTGGGGACATTGGGGGTATTGGGGACATTGGGGACCGTGGGGAGACATTGGGGACATTGGGGACAGTGGGGACATTGGGGACACTGGGGACAGTGGGGACAGAGGGGACATTGGGGGCATTGGGGACATTGGGGACATTGGGGACACTGGGGACAGTGGGGGCTTTGGGGACATTGGGGACATTGGGGACAGTGGGGTCATTGGGGACAGCAGGGGGACATTGGGGATATTGGGGGCATTGGGGACAGCAGGGACAGAGGGGACATCAGGGGCATTTGGGGCATTGGGGACATTGAGGGGACATTGGGGATATGGGGGGACATTGGGGACACGGGGACGGGGGGGACATCGGGGGGACATTGGGGGACATTTGGGGACATGGAGGGACATGAGGGACACTGAGGGGACAGGGGATGGGGGACATGGGGGACACAGGAGGATTTGAGGGGACACAGGGACAGGGGGACATTGATGGGGACATTGATGGGGACATTGATGGGGACATTGGAGAGGACACTGGGGACACACTGGGGGCATGGAGGGACGGGGGATTGGGGACATTGATGGGGACATTGGAGAGGACACTGGGGACACACTGGGGGCATGGAGGGACGGGGGATTGGGGACATTGGGGGGACATTGGGGGGGCACAAGGGGTGGCAGCGGGGACATGGTGGGGACACATGGCGGGAGGGGGACATCGATGCCACCACGTGTCACTGATGTCCCCAACAGGCCCTGGGGGTGCACAGCCACTCTGAGGGGGGACACTGATGTCCCTGATGTCACTGATGTCACCGATGTCCCCAATGTCCCCACAGGCCCTGGGGGTGCACAGCCACTCCGAGGGGGGACACTGATGTCCCCAATGTCCCCAAGTCCCAATGTCCCCAATGTCCCCACAGCCTGGGGGTGCACAGCACTCAAGGGGGAATCATGTCACTGATATCACTGATGTCACTGATGTCACTGATGTCCCTGATGTCCCCAGTGTCCCCGCAGGCCCTGGGGGTGCACAGCCACTCCGAGGGGGGACACGGGGAGGTGACACCGATGTCACCGATGTCACCAATGTCCCGCAGCCTTGGGGTGCACAGCCCTCGGACGGGGACACGGAGGTGACACCAATGTCACATGTGTCATTGTGTCCCAACAGCACAGGTGTGCACAGCCACTCGGACGGGGGACACTGATGTCACTGATGTCACTGATGTCACTGATGTCCCCAATGTCCCCAATGTCCCCGCAGGCCCTGGGGGTGCACAGCCACTCGCACGGGGGACACTGATGTCACTGATGTCACTGATGTCACTGATGTCCCCAATGTCCCCGCAGGCCCTGGGGGTGCACAGCCACTCCAATGGGGGACACTCAGAGTACGGGGGGGGACACTCATGTCACTGATGTCACTGATGTCCCTGATGCACTGATGTCCCAACAGGCCCTGGGGGTGCACAGCCACTCGGACGGGGGACCCGGAGCACGGGGGGGACACCGATGTCCCTGATGTCACTGACGTCACTGATGTCACTGATGTCCCCAATGTCCCCGCAGGCCCTGGGGGTGCACAGCCACTCGCACGGGGGACACTGATGTCACTGATGTCACTGATGTCCCTGATGTCACTGATGTCACTAATGTCACCGATGTCCCCTCTGTGTCCCCAACAGGCCCTGGGGGTGCACAGCCACTCGGAGGGGGGACACTGATGTCACTGATGTCCCCAATGTCCCCAATGTCCCCAATGTCCCCAACAGGCCCTGGGGGTGCACAGCCACTCGCACGAGGGACACGCAGAGCAGGGGGGCGACGCCCACAGCCCCCCCTGGGAGCTGCTGGCCGTGCTGGGGGGGCTCTACGGGGGCTTCGTCCTGGAGCGGCTGCTGGGGGGGCTGGGAGCGCCCCCCGAGGAGGTGGGGACACCCTGGGGACACTGGGGGGACACTGGGGGGACATTGGGGGGATTGGGGACATTGGGGGGATTGGGGACATTGGGGGCATTGAGGGGAAATTGGGGCATTGGGGACAGTGGGGACACTGGGGAGATTGGGGACATTGGGGGAATTGGGGACATTGGGGACACCCAGGGGACACTGGGGGCATTGGGGACATTGGGACATTGGGGGATTGGGGAAATTGGGGGATTGGGGGGGACATTGGGGACATTGGGGACATTGGGGAAATTGGGGACACTGGGGGGATTGGGGAATTGGGGGGATTGGGGACATTGGGGGATTTAGGACATTGGGGACATTGGGGGGATTGGGACATTGGGGACATTGGGGGGATTGGGGACACTGGGGGTTGGGACATTGGGGGACATTGGGGGGGGATTGGGGACATGGGGGACATTGGGAATTGGGATTTGGGGATGGGGACATTGGGGACATTGGGAATTGGGGGATTTGGACATTGGGGGACATTGGGGAATTGGGGAATTGGGGATTGGGGACATTGGGGGACATTGGGGAATTGGGGGATTGGACATTGGGGACACTGGGGACATTGGGACATTGGGGACATTGGGGGGATTGGGGGACATTGGGGACATTGGGGGACATTGGGGACATTGGAGGGATTTGGGACATTGGGGACATTGGGGACATTGAGGGGATTGGGGACATTGGGACATTGGGGACATTGGGGGGAATTGGGGACATTGGGGACATTGGGGGACATTGGGGGTATTGAGGGGCATTGGGGAATTGGACATTGGGACATTGGGGGGACATTGGGGACATTGAGGGAAATTGGGACATTGGGGACATTGGGGGGATTGGGGGCATTGGGGACATTGGGGGATTGGGGGGACATTGAGGACATTGGGGACATTGGGGGATTGGGGATGGACATGGGGACATTGGGGGTGGGACACTGGGGAAATTGGGGCATTGGGACATTGGGGACATGGGGATTGGGCATTGTAGGGACATTGGGGGATTGGGACGACATTGGGGGATTGGACATTGAGGGCATTGGGGGCATTTTTGGGCTGTGGGGGGGAATTTGGGGTTGAACGAGTCTGGGGGCGTCACCTGCTGATGGGGGGGGGCGGTTTTGGGGTACAGAACCCCCTCCCCCCGCAGGAGAAGGACGGAGACCCCGCCCCTGACCCCGCCCAGAGCACGCAGGAACTGACCAATCAGGGTACGGCACCAAATCCCCCCAAACCTCCCCAAATTCCCCCCAAAACTCCCCAAATTCCCTCAAATTCTGCCCTAAAACCCCACAAATCCACCCCAAATTCCCCCAAATTCTGCCCTAAAACCCCACAAATCCCCCCAAAAAACTCCCCAAATTCTGCCCTAAAACCACCCAAACTCTGCCCCAAAAACCCCCCCAAATCCCCCCCAAAAACTTCCCAAATTCTGCGCTAAAACTCTCCAAATCCACCCCAAAAAATTCCCCCAAATTCTGCCCCAAATCGCCCAAAACCTCCTCAAATCCGCCCCCAAACTCCTCAAATATCCCCAAATTCTCCCCAAAACTCCTCAAATCCCCCCAAAATTCCTCAAATCTCGCCAAATTCTCCCCAAAACTCCTCAAATCTCCCAACCCCCAAAACTCCCAAAGCCCCCAAAATCCTCAAATCCTCCAAATTCCTCAAACTCCCCAAATCCCCCAAAGCCCCCAAGTTCCCCAAATTCTGCCACAAAACTCCTCAAATCTCCCCAATCTTCCCAACCCCCCCCAAACTCCCCAATTTCCCCCCAAAACTCCCAAATTTCCCCAAACTCCCAAATCTCCACAAAATTCCCAAATCCCCCCAAAACTCCCCAATCCTCCCCAAACTCTCAATTCCGATTTTCCCCCAAAACTCCTCAAATTTCCTCCAAAACTTCCCCATGAAACGACTCAGATTCCCCCATAAATCCTCAAATTCCCCAAAACTCCATCCCCCAAAACTCCTCAAATCTCCCCAATTTTTCCCCCAAAACTCCTCAAATTTCCTCCAAAACTTCCCCATGAAACGACTCAGATTCCCCCCATAAATCCTCAAATTCCCCAAATTCTGCCCCAAAACTCCTGAAATCTCCCCAAAACCCCTCAAATCTCCCCAAAAGCCCCCCCAAAACTCCTCAATCCCCCCAAAATTCCTCAAATCTCGCCAAATTCTCCCCAAAACTCCTCAAATCTCCCCAATTTCCACCCCAAAACTCCTCAAATTACCCCCAAAATTCCCTCTGAAATCTCTCAAATCCCCATAAAATACCCCAAGCGCCCCCAAAACCCTCTAAATTCCCTCCCAAAACTCCTCAAATCCCCACAAAATTCCCCAAATCCCCTCAAATCCCCCCCGGTAAAAGGGGACGGTTCCGACCCAGGTGGGACTCGAACCCACAATCCCCAGCTCCGGAGGCTGATGCCTTGTCCATTAGGCCACTGGGCCGGGCGGGCGGTTGCCGCGCCGGGCGCCACCTGGGGGCGCTCCGGGGCACAGCGGGGACATTGGGGACGTTGGGGGGATATTGGGGGGAAATTGGGGATATTTGGGGGATATTGGGGGGATATTGGGGACATTTGAGGGGATAATGGGGGAAATTTGGGATATTAGGGAGATATTGGGGACATTGGGGGGGCATTGGGGGGGCATTAGGGGGATATTGGGGGGTATTGGGGACATTGGAGGGGCATTGGGGGATATTGGGGACATTGGGGGGGCATTGGGGGGATATTGGGGAATTGGGGATATTGGGGATATTGGGGATATTAGGGAGATATTGGGGACATTGGGGGGGGGCATTTAGGGGATATTGGGGGGATATTGGAGGGATATTGGAGGGATATTGGGGGGATATTGGGGGGATATTGAAAGGGGGTATTGAGGGATATTGGGGGGAATTGGGGGATATTGGGGGGATATTGAAGGAATTGGAGGGATATTGGGGGGCATTGGGGAATTGGGGAATTGAGGGATATTGGGGGATATTGAGGGGACATTGAGGGACATTGGGGATATTTGGAGGGATATTGGGGGGATATTGGGGGATATTGGGGGCATATTGAGATATTGGGAGGGGATATTGGGGATATTGGGGGATATTGGGGAATTGGGGGATATTGAGGGGATATTGGGACATTTGAGGGATATTGGGGGATATTGGGGGAAATTAGGGGATATTAGGGAGATATTGGGGACATTTGGGGGATTTGGGGGGGCATAAGGGGGGTATTGGGGGGATTAGGAAGGATATTGGGGGTATTGGGGAATTGAGGGGCATTGGGGGACATTGAGGGGGATATTGGGACATTTGAGGGGATATTGGGGATATTGGGGGATAATTGAGGATATTGGGACATTTGAGGGGATATTGGGGGGAAATTGGGGGTATTAGGGGGATATTGGGGACATTGGAGGGCATTGGGGGGATATTGGGGACATTGGGGGGATATTGGGGGTATTGAGGACATTGGGGGGCATTGGGGGATATTGGGGGAAATTTGGGAATTGGGGGATTTGGGGAATTGGGGAATATTGAGGGGAATTGGGGATATTGGGGACATTGGGGGATATTGGGATATTGGGGGCAATTGGGGATATTGGGGGGATATTTGGGGGACATTGGGGGGACATTGGGGCGATTTGAGGGGGTATTGGGGATATTGGGGGATATTGGGGACATCGGGGGGACGTTGGGGGATATTGGGGACATTGGGGGGACATTGGGAATATGGGGGGGACATAGGGGGGTACACGGGGGGGACATTGGGGGGATATTGGGGACATTGAGGGACAGAATTGGGACACGGGGGGGACATTGAGGGAACACTGAGGGAACATGGATGGGACATTGAGGGGACATGGGGGGACATGGGGGGGACACAGGGGTGTCCAGAGGTTCCTGGGGGTGGCCCCAGTGACCTCAGGGGTCCCCGTGAGTGACCTGGAGGTCCCCAGGTGTCCCCGGGTGACACAGGACTGTCCCAAAGGGTCCCCAGGTGTCCCCGGGTGACCCGTGGGTGCCCTGTGCTGACCCCTGTCTCTCTCTCCCTCTCTCTGTGTGTCTGTCCCGTGTGTCTGTCCGTGTGTCCGTCTGTCCGTCCCGTGTCCGTGTGTCCGCGGCAGGCTCGGGCCGCGCGCAGGCGCTGTTGCTGGCGGCAGGGGGCGCCGTTCACCGCCTGGCGGACGGGCTCGCGCTCGGCTCCGCCTTCGCCGCTTCCGGCAGCGCCGGGGCGGCCGCGGGGGCGGGGCTGGCCCTGCACGAGCTGCCGCGCGCCTTCAGTAAGGGGGCGGGGCCTGGGGGAAGGGGCGGGGTTATGGGGACGGGGGCGGGGCTGGCCCTGCACGAGCTGCCGCGCGCCTTCAGTAAGGGGGCGGGGCCTGGGGAAAGGGGCGGGGCTATGGGGACGGGGGCGGGGCTGGCCCGGCGCGAGCTGTCTCGGGCGCTGAGTAAGGGGCGGGGCCTGGAGAAAGGGGCGGGGCTATGCGTTTGTGGGCGGGGCTGGGGGTGCTCAGGGGCTCTCAGTGTCGCTGTCCCCGTAGGTGGCGCCTGGTGTTTGGGGACATTTCTCAGTGTGGCTCTCCACCTGGCACTGTCCCGTGTTTGGGGACAGGTCTCAGTGCGGCTGTCCCCGCAGGTGACACCTGTCCCGTGTTGGGGGACAGGGCTCTGAGTATCGCTGTCCCGCATTTGGGGACAGGTCTCAGTGCGGCTGTCCCCGCAGGTGACACCTGGTGTTTGGGGACATTTCTCTCAGTGTCACTGTCCCGTGTTTGGGGACAGTTCTGAGTGCAGCTGTCGCGTGTTTGGGGACATTTCTCAGTGTGGCTGTCCCCAGTCTGGGGACATTTCTGTCAGTGTCATTGTCCCTGCAGATGACACCTGGCACTGTCCCGTGTTTGGGGACAGTTCTGAGTGCAACTGTCCCCGTGTTTGGGGACATCTCTCACTGTGGCTGTCCCGCAGGTGACACCTGGTGCTGTCCCTGTTTGGGGACATCTCTCAGTGTCACTGTCCCTGTTTGGGGACATCTCTCACTGTCACTGTCCCTGTTTGGGGACATCTCTCAGTGTCACTGTCATTGTCCCGCAGGTGACGCGCTGGTGCTGTCCCTGTTTGGGGACATCTCTCACTGTCACTGTCGCTGTCCCGCAGGTGACACCTGGCGCTGTCCCTGTTTGGGGACATCTCTCAGTGTCACTGTGGCTGTCCTGCAGGTGATGCGCTGGCGCTGTCCCTGTTCGGGGACATTTCTCAGTGCAGTTCTCTCTGTGTTTGGGGACGTCTCTCACTGTCACTGTCCCTGTTTGGGGACACTCCTCACTGTCACTGTCCGCAGGTGACACCTGGTGCTGTCCCTGTTTGGGGACATCTCTCAGTGTCACTGTCCCTGTTTGGGGACACTCCTCACTGTCATTGTCCCGCAGGTGACGCGCTGGTGCTGTCCCTGTTTGGGGACATCTCTCACTGTCACTGTCCCTGTTTGGGGACATCTCTCAGTGTCACTGTCCCGCAGGTGACACCTGGCGCTGTCCCTGTTTGGGGACATCTCTCAGTGTCACTGTCACTGTCCCGCAGGTGACGCGCTGGTGCTGTCGCAGGCCGGGCTGGGCACCCGCCGCACGGTGGCGCTGGCGCTGTCCCTGTTCGGGGACATCTCTCACTGTCCCTGTCACTGTCACTGTCCCCGCAGGTGACGCGCTGGTGCTGTCGCAGGCCGGGCTGGGCACCCGCCGCACGGTGGCGCTGGCGCTGTCCCTGTTCGGGGACATCTCTCACTGTCACTGTCCCGCAGGTGACGCGCTGGTGCTGTCGCAGGCCGGGCTGGGCACCCGCCGCACGGTGGCGCTGGCCGCGGCCGGGGCGCTGCCGGTGGTACCGGGGGTGGTGGCCGGGCTGGCCCTGGGGGCCGCTCCCGCCGCCCGCACCTGGCTGGCGGCCCTGGGCGGGGGCTTCCTGCTGCACCTGGCGCTGTGCCACATGGTGAGGGACAGTGGGGACATCAGGGGGATTGGGGACACTGGGGACATTGGGGGGATTGGGGGGATTGGGGACAATGGGGGGATTGGGGACATTGGGGGGAGTGGGGACATTGGGGCTTCCTGCTGCACCTGGTGCTGTGCCACATGGTGAGGGACATTGGGGACACTGGGGACACTGGGGACATTGGGGACATCGGGGGGATTGGGGTCATGGGGGACAGTGGGGACATTGAGGACATTGGGGACATCGGGGGGTAATAGGGACAGTGGGGACATTGGGGCTTCCTGCTGCACCTGGCGCTGTGCCACATGGTGAGGGACATTGGGGACACTGGGGACATCGGGGGGATTGGGGACATTGGGGGGATTGGGGACATTGGGGGGATTGGGGATTCCTGCTGCACCTGGCGCTGTGCCACATGGTGAGGGACAGTGGGGACACTGGGGGGATTGGGGACATCGGGGGGATTGGGGACACTGGGGACATGGGGGGGGATAGGGGACATTGGGGACATTGGGGACAATGGGGACATTGGGGACACTGGGGACATTGGGGGGATTGGGGGCATTGGGGACAATGGGGACATTGGGGCTTCCTGCTGCACCTGGCGCTGTGCCACATGGTGAGGGACATTGGGGACACTGGGGACACTGGGGACACTGGGGACATTGGGGCTTCATGCTGCACCTGGCGCTGTGCCACATGGTGAGGGACATGGGGACACTGGGGGTATTGGGGACATTGGGGGGATTGGGGGCATTGGGGACATTGGGGGGGGATGGGGGACATGGGGGGGATTGGGGACATTGGGGCTTCCTGCTGCACCTGGCGCTGTGCCACATGGTGAGGGACATGGGGACACTGGGGACATCGGGGGGATTGGGGACACTGGGGACATTGGGGACATTGGGGGCATTGGGGACATGGGGGGGATAGGGGACATTGGGGACATCGGGGACATTGGCACTTCCTGCTGCACCTGGCGCTGTGCCACATGGTGAGGGACATTGGGGACATCAGGGGGGATTGGGGACACTGGGGACATTGGGGGGATTGGGGACATTGGGGACATTGGGGGGATTGGGGACATTGGGGCTTCCTGCTGCACCTGGCGCTGTGCCACATGGTGAGGGACATGGGGACACTGGGGGTATTGGGGACATTGGGGGGATTGGGGACATTGGGGACATTGGGGGGATTGGGGACATTGGGGACACTGGGGACATTGGGGGCATTGGGACATTGGGGGGATTGGGGGCATTGGGGGGATTTGGGGTGTTGGGGACATTGGGGACATTGGGGCTTCCTGCTGCACCTGGCGCTGTGCCACATGGTGAGGGACATTGGGGACACTGGGGGGATTGGGGACACTGGGGACATTGGGGGGATTGGGGGGATTGGGGACAATGGGGGGATTGGGGACATTGGGGGGATTGGGGACATTGGGGCTTCCTGCTGCACCTGGTGCTGTGCCACATGGTGAGGGACATTGGGGACACTGGGGACACTGGGGACATTGAGGGATTGGGGACATTGGGGGGATTGGGGACAATGGGGGGATTGGGGACATTGGGGACAATGGGGGATTGGGGACATTGGGGGGTTGGGGAGACTGGGGACATCGGAGACATTGGGGGCAATGGGGATATTGGGGGATTTGGGGGATTGGGGACATTGGGGACATTGGGGACATGGGGGGGATAGGGGACAATGGGGACATTGGGGTAATTGGGGACATTGGGGACTCTCAGGGGGATTGGGGACATTGGGGACATTGGGGCTTCCTGCTGCACCTGGCGCTGTGCCACATGGTGAGGGACATTGGGGACAGTGGGGACTTTGGGGGGATTGGGGACACTTAGGGGGATTGGGGGGATTGGGGGCATTGGGGACATTGGGGGGATTGGGGACATTGGGGACATCGGGGACACAGTGGCATCAAGGGAACTCTGGGGACACTGGGGTGACCCTCAGGTGTCCCCAGGTGCTTGTGGGGACCTGTAGCTGTCACGTAGGTCCTCACAAGTGACTCTCAGGTGACACTCAGGTGTCCGCAGGTGACACTCAGCTATCTCAGGTGACACTCAGCTATCCTAGGTGACTCTCAGGTATCTCAGGTGACTCTCAGTTGTCCCCAGGTGACACTTAGGTGACACTCAGGTGACACTCAGCTATCTCAGGTGACACTCAGGTGACTCTCAGGTGACACTCAGGTGACTCTCAGGTATCTCAGGTGACACTCAGGTGACTCTCAGGTGACACTCAGGTATCTCAGGTGACACTCAGCTATCTCAGGTGACACTCAGGTGACTCTCAGGTATCCCAGGTGACACTCAGGTATCCCAGGTGACTCTCAGGTATCTCAGGTGACACTCAGGTGACTCTCAGGTGACACTCAGGTATCTCAGGTGACTCTCAGGTATCTCAGGTGACACTCAGGTGACTCTCAGGTATCTCAGGTGACACTCAGGTATCTCAGGTGACTCTCAGGTATCTCAGGTGACTCTCAGGGGTCACTCAGGTGACTCTCAGGTATCCCAGGTGACACTCAGGTGACACTCAGGTGACTCTCAGGTATCTCAGGTGACACTCAGGTGACTCTCAGGTGACACTCAGCTATCTCAGTGACTCTCAGGTATCTCAGGTGACACCCAGATGCCCCCAGGTGACACTCAGGCAACTCTCAGGTATCTCAGGTGACACTCAGGTGACACTCAGGTATCTCAGGTGACACTCAGGTGACACTCAGGTGACACTCAGGTGACTCTCAGGTATCTCAGGTGACACTCAGGTGACACTCAGGTATCTCAGGTGACTCTCAGGTGACTCTCAGGTGACTCTCAGGTATCCCAGGTGACTCTCAGGTGACACTCAGGTATCTCAGGTGACTCTCAGGTGCCCCCAGGTGCCCCAGGTGACACTCAGGTATCTCAGGTGACACTCAGGTGACTCCCAGGTGACTCTCAGGTGACTCTCAGGTGACTCTCAGGTATCTCAGGTGACACTCAGCTATCTCAGGTGACACTCAGGTATCTCAGGTGACTCTGAGGTGTCCCCCAGGTGCCGGCCATGCTGTCCATGCGCTCCCCCAGCCCCTGGGCGCTGCTGGGGCTGCAGAGCGCGGGGCTGCTCGGGGGGTGGGCGCTGCTGCTGCTGCTGGCCCTCAACGAGCAGGGCGACGAGCACTGACACACCTGGGCACACCTGGATGGACCTGGAACACACCTGGAGACATCTGCAACATTCCTGGATACACCTGGACACACCTGGAACACACCTGGAGACATCTGCAACATTCCTGGATACACCTGGACACACCTGGATACACCTGGGCACACCTGGAACACACCTGGAACACACTTGGAGACATCTGAAACATTCCTGGATACACCTGGGCACACCTGGATACACCTGGGCACACCTGGAACACACCTGGAACACACTTGGAGACATCTGCAAC
The DNA here is from genome assembly GCF_028769735.1 of Zonotrichia leucophrys gambelii. Lineage (NCBI taxonomy): Eukaryota > Metazoa > Chordata > Aves > Passeriformes > Passerellidae > Zonotrichia > Zonotrichia leucophrys. Next base: position 43,370 of record NW_026992596.1, read on the forward strand.
ATTCCTGGATACACCTGGACACACCTGGGCACACCTGGAATAGACCTGGATACACCTGGAGCACACCTGGAACACACCAGGACAAAAATGGACACAATTGTAACACACCTGATGCACCCGGATACACCTGGACCAGCACTTGGACACACCCAGGCACACCTGGGCACACCTGGGCACACCTGGACACACCTGGACACACCTGGGGACACGGCCCCAAGACCTTCCCCGGCACTGGGATCAGCACCAGCAACAGCACCTGGATGGACCTGAAGACACCTGGGCACACCTGGGGACACACCTGGGCACACCTGGACACACCTGAGGACACACCTGGGCACACCTGGGCACACCTGGGGACACACCTGGGCACACCTGGGCACACCTGGGGACACACCTGGATACACCTGGACACAATTGGAGCACACCTGGATACACCTGGGCACACCTAAACACACCTGGGCACACCTGGGGATGCCCCCCAAGACCCTGCCCAGCACCAGGCTCAGCGCCTGGAGCAGCACCTGGGCACACCTGGGCACAGCTGGGCACACCACAACACACATGGACACACCTGGGCACACCTGGATGGACGTGGAACACACCTGGGCACAGCTGGGCACACCTGGATGGACCTGGGCACAGCTGGGCACAGCTGGGCACACCTGGACGGAAGTGAAACACACCTGGGCACAGCTGGGCACAGCTGGGGGCACCCCCAGACCCCCCGGGGGGGCAATGGGGCAATAAAGGTGGAAACGAAGCTGCAGTCCTGGATCTGGGGTGGGAACTGGGGGCGACTGGGAGGGACTGGGATGAACTGGGGGGGGGGGATAGGAAGTGACTGGGAATGGACAGGGAGTGACTGGGAGGGACTGGGAGGGACTGGAAGGGAACTGGGAGGGCACTAGGAGGGTAACTGGGAATGACTGAGAGGGACTGGGAATGGAGCGGGAGGGACTGGGATGGACTGGGAGCTACTGGGGGGCAACTGGGAGGGAACTGGGAGAGACTGGGGATGGACTGGGAGTGACTGGGAGCAACTGGGAGTGACTGGGAGCTACTGGGAATGAACTGGGAGTGACTGGGAGGGACTGGGAGTGACTGGGAGGCAACTGGGATGGACAGGAGGGCAACTGGGAGGGACTGGGAGGGACTGGGAGTGACTGGGAGGGGACTGGGAGTGACTGGGAATAACTGGGAGGGGATGAGATGAACTGGGGGGGATGGGAGAGACGGGGAGTGACTGGGATGAGATGGGATGGACTGGGAGAGACTGGGGGGCAACTGGGACGGACTGGGAGTGACTGGGGATGACTGGGGGACAACTGGGAGGCACTGGGAGGGAACTGGGAGCAACTGGGAGGGGACTGAGATGGACTGGGAGGGACTGGGAGTGACTGGGAGGGACTGGGGGGCAACTGGGATGGACTGGGAATGGACTGGGAGTGACTGGGGGGCAAATGGGAGAGACTGGGGGTGGACTGGGAGTGACTGGGAGGGAACTGGGAGGGGACTGGGAGCAACTGGGGAGTAACTAGGGGCAACTGGGAGGGAGTGGGAGCGACTGGAAGGGACTGGGAGTGACTGAGGGGCAACTGGGAGGGCACTGGGAGGAACTGGAAGCGACTGGGAAGGGACTGAGATGGACTGGGAGGGACTGGGAGTGACTGGGAATGAACTGGGAGCGACTGGGAGTGACTGGGGGGCAACTGGGATGAACAGGAGGGCAACTGGGAGGGACTGGGAGGGACTGGAATGGACTGGGAGTGACTGGGAGGGAACTGGGAGTGACTGGGAGGGACTGGGAGCGACTGGGAGTGACTGGGGGGCAACTGGGAGGGATCTGGGAGTGACTGGGGGCAACTCGGAGGGCACTGGGAGGAACTGGGAGCAACTGGGAGGGGACTGGGATGAACTGGGAGGGACTGGGAGCGACTGGGAGGGACTGGGAGGGAACTGGGATGGACAGGAGGGCAACTGGGATGGACTGGGAGTGACTGGGGGGCAACTGGGAGGGACTGGGAATGGACTGGGAGTGACTGGGAGGGAACTGGGAGTGACTGGGGGCAACTGGGGAGTAACTAGGGGCAATTGGGAGGGAGTGGGAGCGACTTGCAAGGGACTGGGAGTGACTGAGGGGCAAGTGGGAGGGAACTGGGAGTGACTGGGGGCAACTGGGAGGGCACTGGGAGGAACTGGAAGCGACTGGGAGGGGACTGGGAGTGACTGGGGATGGACTGGGAGGGAACTGGGAGCAATTGGGAGTGACTGGGAGTGACTGGGAATGGACTGGGAGTGACTGGGGGGCAACTGGGAGGGACTGGGAGTGACTGGGGGGCAACTGGGATGGACCGGAGGGCAACTGGGAGGGACTGGGAGTGACTGGGGGGCAACTGGGAGGGACTGGGAGGGCACTAGGAGCGACTGGGAGGGACTGGGAATGGACTGGGGGGGAACTGGGAGCGACTGGGGGGCACTGGAGGTACTGGGAGGGAACTGGGAGCACTGGAAGGAACTGGGAGTGACTGGGAGGGCACTGGGGTGCAGCCCCTTTTTGCGGGGGCTATAGGGTTTCTATGGGGGTCCCACCCTTTTTGGGGGGTCCTGACTCCCTCCCGCCCCTCCCCATGGATTCCAGTCCCTTTTTGGGGTACCCAGGACCCCCCAAATCCCCCCAAATTTCCCCCAAATCCCCCCCGAGGGTCGGTGGGGTTTTGGGGGGGTCCCCCGGGGGTCCTCGGTTCCGCTGGAGGACCCCGCGTCTCTATGGTCGGTGCGGGCGCGGCCAGAGCGGCCCCAGGAGCGCCGCTCTAGCGGCACTTCCGGCCCCACTTCCGGCATCTCTGTGGTGGCGGCGGGAGCGGCGGGAGCGGGACGGGCCCGCGTGGGAGCGGTGAGGATGGGGCGCGGATTTTGGGGAATTTTGGGGGATTTGAGGGGTTTTTAGGGGGGTTTGAGGGGGACTGAGGGGTGCAGGGGGCGGTGGAGGGAGATGGGGTGGCTGAGGCGGCTGAGGGGAGTTTTAGCGGGTCCGTGAGGGGAAAATGGGGGGAATGAGGGGGGAGGTTCTAGGGATGCTTTGGGCGGGGTTTGAGGGAAAATTTGGGGGGGTCCTTGAGAAGAAATGGGGGAGGACTGGGGGGGGAAATGGAGAGGATCCTGTGAGGGGTCGGAGGGGGAATCTGGGGGGTCTGTGAGGGGAAAATGGGGGGAATGAGGGAGGGGATTTTGGGAAAACCTTTGGGGGGGGTTGGGGGAAATTTGTGGGCTGAGGGGGGAGTTTTGGGGGGGGTTTAGGGGAAAAATTTGGGGGGTCGTGAGGGGGGAAAAATTGGGGGGGACTTGGGGGATGATGGGGAGAAAATGGGGGGGGCTGGGGGGGGAAATTTTGGGGGGGGTTTGGGGGGGAATTTGGGGGATCCATGGGGGAAAATGGGGCTGGGAATTGAGATCATTTTTGGGAGTTTCTGAAAAATCTGAGGGGAAATTTGGGGATCCCTGGGGGGAAAAACGGGCTGAGGAATTTGGGATTTTTGGGGTTTTTCTCAAATTTGAGGGGGGTTTTGGGGGTCCCTAGGGAAAATGGAGGGGGGAATTTGAGATCATTTTGGGGATTATTGCAAAATCTGGGGGAATTTTGGGGTTGAGGGGAAAAATTGGGGAAATTTGGGGGATGCATGAGGGAGAAAAGGGGGGGATGAGGGGGGAACTTTTGGGGGGGCTGAGGGGAAAATTTGGGGGATCCTGAGGGGAAAAAGGGGTGAGGAATTGGGTTTATTTGTGGGGATTATCTGCAAAATCGAGGGGGAATTTTTGGGGGGCCCCGAGGGGAAAAGGGGTGAGGAATTTTTAGATCATTTGTGGGGTTTTTGCAAAACTGAGGGGGGAAAATTTTGGGGTCCTGAAGGGGAAAAAAGGGGCTGAGGAATTTGGATCATTGGGGGTTTCTGAAAAATTGAGGGGAATTTTGGGGGTCCATGAGGGGAAAAGGGGTGAGGGAAATTTGGGTTATTTGTGGGGATTATCTGAAAAAATTTTTGGGGGAATTTTGGGGTCCTAGGGGAAAATGGGGCTGAGGGTTTGGGATTATTTGTGGGGATTATCTGCAAAATCTGGGGGAAAAATTTGGGGTCCATGAGGGGGAAATTGGGGAAAATTTGGGGGATCATGGGGGAAATGGGGGGGACTGAGGGGGGAATTTTGGGGGTTGAGGGGGAAATTTTGGGGGGTCCATGAGGGGAAAAGGAGGAGAGGGAAATTTTGGGGTTTTTTGTAGGAATTTCTGCAAAAATTTAGGGGAATTTTGGGGTCCCTGAGGGGAAATGGAGGGGAGGAATTTGGGATTATTTGTG